>NW_016908289.1:384868-483083 GCF_001483705.2 Eufriesea mexicana | reverse complement strand
CCTTGGTCCACGTGTAAGTCTTGGCGAGTGCGACAGTGACTGGAATTGAGCTAGGCCCGATCGGGAGGGTGCCGAGGCATGAATTTATCTCTGTACACGGGAGTACATCGCCTAGGCTAGTCGGTCTTTCAAATAACTGCGAACTCGTTCGGGCGCGTCGCGATTTTCTATTAGCTCGCGTGTTTGATATTTCATTCCCTATTTTTATGGGTACTTGAAAATATCTTAGCGTTGCGACGGTAGAGTTTCAGTATACCGAACCGAAACCCCTTTTGTAAGACACGAAGTATAATAAAGTGTCAGTAGAGTCATTTTAACTTAATTCGCTCCTAGTTAGATTAGGGTACCTTTGATACAGGTAGCGCCAGCAGGCTGCGCCACTAGGGCGCATGTCGGGTCTCAATGCGTAGCCACCTCCACGTGGTGAGACCTGGTAATTGGTATCGTTTCCCATGGAATAATCTTTGGAATATGATACCAAGCGAAGAGCTACGCACAAAGTTCAAGATATTTCCTATCTATTGTAAACTTTCATCGTTCCTTTTGAATTTTGTCTGTTTTCCGAAATTTACTTGATAGATACAATTAATTATAATCACGGATATTGTTAAACTTCGGAATACTCTCACATAACATTCAAGTCAAGAATGAAAAATCTAATGTTCTTAATTTCTATGTAATATTTCATTTTGTCAATAATCATGTGTTTTTAGACATACTCGGAATTTTTGA
Source organism: Eufriesea mexicana (assembly GCF_001483705.2). Taxonomy (NCBI): domain Eukaryota; kingdom Metazoa; phylum Arthropoda; class Insecta; order Hymenoptera; family Apidae; genus Eufriesea; species Eufriesea mexicana. The sequence continues at coordinate 482,351 of NW_016908289.1, read as the reverse complement.
ATGAACTGAGTCAGGTAGAGCAATTTCCATTGCGAATTCATTTTCAGGTCAGTGAACTCATCAAATATTATCTAATCGATGTTAGAGATTAACGTTCGTGTTGAACCGTGTTATTATAGATATTATATTGTTACGGAATTTGAAACGTTAATGAAGGATGTTATTAATCATAGTGTTGAACGATTAAGACACAATTCAGTATCAAACTGACTACCTGCATAGCGCATAGGATGTCCATCGAGTACTCGATCTCTTGTTCTAGGTCGGTGCAGTCCAGTAACTCCTTCAGCACCACTTGTCCGATTAAATCGTTCCGGGAGAATCGATCGAAGTCGTAAACGGAGAACTGAAGATACTGTTTTCTCAATTCTTCATATGACACGCTGGTGACAGATATTTATGGTTTTCATGTCATAAAGGCACGTGCATAGGTACAGAGATATATAGAAGTCCATATACACGAATCTTAAAGGCCTGTCCTGTCTCACAGACAGCTTTTCACTGGCTAATAAATGTATATAATATTTGTATTTATTAAATAAATATATGTATATTGTATATAAAAATTTTCTGAATGTCTGCTATGTACATGAACAGTGGTTTAAACTTTTGTAATATGTACATATAAATATTGCATTAAAATTGTTAGTCGATGTGTGCAGACGGTATATTACGAAAAACTATGAACTAATTACAGAGATCCAGGGACCCTGTATGTCAGCAAGTAACTATGTCTTCATCGATGTTTCATTAAACAAATTTATTAATCGTAACAAACCTTTCATATTTGTTCAATCATGTTTACCAACCTGAATATAAAGGTTTCGTTGAATACAGGGTTCAGGTTCTTCCTATGCACTTTCGTCTGGTACTTCTTCTTTCGATCAGGCAGCAGGTATACCTTCACGTAGGGATCGCTACTGCCTGTCACATCCTTCACTGGTAACTCTCGAGCCTCTAGAATCTATCAAAGAAATTATTTTCTTTCTTCGTAATGATCAGAGAAATATTTCTAAAGTACCCTCGCTTCGATATCCACATTTCAATTAGTTACGTCCAAATCAGTCAAAAATTCAATACGAATGAAAGAAATCGGGAAAAGTTATGGGAGTTAAATTAGAAATATGTCGGATTAATGAACATTGGTATATGCAAGTGATTTTACAGCCTTCGAGTATATCCACGATATGGTACTGACTTGAACTGAATGTTGGACACTAAAGTAATTAGGAAGAACCTAATTTCGATCAAGTTCGATGATTCTGATTAGGATTGACTGTTGAATAATAAGTTAATTAGAGAGATTCAAATTAGAATCGACGCACAAACACACGTATTGGTGTGTGTAAACTTCTGAAGTTGCTTTGTATGCAGACAAGTTTGAAATTGAATCGTTCAAGGAAAAAATCTCTCGTACGTATGTAAATACGCAGGATTGTTGTGTTGTGTCGATTGTGTCACGAATATAAATTGAACTGAATATGGAAAAAAGAATATATATATTAATTATTTTAAGGCTCAATTTTCTTCGATGAATATACATAATTCTGTTCCACTGAATTATTTGTTGACAATTACACGAAGAAGAGACAAATTAAGCAGCAGATTAATTTAAATTAAGTAATAATAAATTAAATTACAGAAATTACCTTAAATAATAGAAAATGAAGTCAGTCAAGATTAAACTAAATAATAGAAAAATCAAATGATTGTTTCGTAAGATATTTTTTTTTTATGCACAATAAACAGCAGTTTTCAAAAATTCAAAATTTTTAGGGTTGTATAATAATTTACAGAAATTTTAGGAGATTAAAATTACTACAACATTCAATTACTATATATGTGTACTTGTTTACAGCAACGTTTCGTTATTTACAGTTAAACTACAATCAAAACACGGCGTTGTAAAATAATATTCTACAGAACTTCACTGTGCCGTGAAGCTTCATTAGGTAATATATGACAATGAGTGTAAAAGCCCTGGAGTTTCATGAAAAAGGTAGAAGGGAAGAACGATCTACTAAAGGGACACATTCCGCTAAGTAAAAATTGCAAGTAAGCAAATGGACTGTTTCCAACGAAATTTAAAGTTAGAGTTTTCAAGAATACAAATAGAATTTAAATACTTTTGTGCAAAAATAATCTCCCAATCTTCCACCTACAAATTCAGTTATTATATATTTAAAGTCCGTAATAGTATATTAATTTTTAATTAAAACTAAAAATTAATTTCTAATACGCACCGTTCGACAAAGGTAATAATAATTCAATTTCACATTTCTAGCCTAATTTCCTTAAAAAATCACCAAAGATCGAACTCGAAATATTAATTGCGACATCCACGAAAAACAAAGGCTACGAGACACAATACGCGACAATAAATTTCGTTGTTTCCGGAATGTTAAATAGAAATACAACTCAACGATGACCTAATCTCTTCCTTATTCAACGAAATGCACTTTAATCCCGAGTATTACCATAATTACGCAATGGTGGAAGGGTTAATGAAAAGAGATGAGAAGAAAAAATTCAGGTCTCCATGGGTCACCCGCGTTCCTTTATACCCCCGACCTCATTTAGATTTATGAATGAGCCCGATTACGTGACATGCATGCATCCGGCCGCGTTTACATTTCTGTGTCACGAAATGTGGGTTCCGCCCTGTTTAGAACGAATTCAATCACCCTATGTCCATTCCATGTTTCGAACGCGTCAACGAGTCGTTTATTAGCCAATTGGCGATCGTCGCGCCACCATTGGTACTAATCTAACCTAAACGTTATGTCGTCACTTGTCACAGTAACTCTATGCACTACATTATTACAGTTATCCAATAACTGACAGTCTATAGCGATAGTCTACAGTGATAGACTAAGTATGGTGAACGAGTAGTTGACTCAGAACGTTCTCGTCCTGACAAACCGACGAGTGGAAACGCGAACGGCATCTCCGTGGTGACGACTGTTCTACTTTCACTGTTCGCCGCTCGATGGCGGTAGAGTCGGCCTTCACAATGAAGGATTACGCATCGTTGAGCGTCAACGGTATAATGTGTCATTGCTCTGGTTACTTGAAACTCGTTTGTTACTTGTTATTTGTAATTTTTAAAGTTACTTGTAAACCATAGAAATATTAATAATGTTATCACACTGTTCATTGGCTAGGAAGATTAGAATTTCAATGAAGTTTTAATCGACAATATTAATAATATTAAGTATGTCTATTTTTAGGGGTAACTAGGCAGTGACTGCCGTATATAGCGAGGGAAAAGAACCACCTAGGCATTCGGAAAGGTTAAGTATAATGAAAAACAGATTTGGAAGACACGTGTTATACTATTACACACCACAGCAACCTTTATAACTATTGAAATTTTTATAAATCATTTCAACGTAATGGTTTGTTAATTATCGACCGGCTAAATGTACAACAGAGAATACTGGCAAGGAGCAGGACTTACTAAATTAAAGCAAACCTAGTCAATCGAATCTTTTTTTTCCTCTTTTAAATTAGAGGTTACATATCTCCGATCAAACTAATCTCTTCGTGTACTGTTTAGCAAAATCCTCAATATCTCTAGTGTTCCTCTACGAAGCGTCTTAATAATAATACTCCCCAAGGACACACAACGAAAAGACACTCGAACTTTCACATAATCGATTGCAGCCTGGATTTCCTGCTCGAGAATCACTTCTTACGCAATACCACTCTCAGCTATGAATATTCAACGAAGGATAAAGTCTCACGGATTTAACGAATCATCAAGAACAGGGGTGATCGCTCTTCAATGTAAATCATGGACGATCTGGATTCGTGACGATGAATACTGAATTAAATTCGATTCTATCGGATTACCACGACGTAGACCCCATTTATGCAGTCTCGTTTTTGGCAGGATCTTTCTTCTACACCCAGCGACCTTGAGGCACGGCTTAATCAAAGTGACTGCACGCGATCGAACGTATCTCACCAGTCAGGAACGATATGATCAGGCAAAGGACAAAACTGGAACGTGAATGTCGGTCGTCGTTTCCGTATAAAGAATTCTCCGAGTCCCACCGTCGATTTCGCGGACTACGTGAGTCGCTTTGGAAAAAAGCCCTGGCCGAGCTTCCGCCGATGGAAACGAGGTACCAGGGGTGGAGGAGCGTGACTACTGGTGCACGTACAAGGGCTTTCGATACACGGGTAATCGTGTTCGTGGTCGGATCACTGCGGTTTAATTTTCCGTCAGCTGATATTGCGACACTTGGCTGCGAGACTCAACGGCTTAAAGGGTTTACGCGCTTTTAAGTAGTACCGAGTTGGTAGATCAACCGAGGAATAACTATAGCGGCTCACGAAAATATTCGAATGCTATGCATATTTTGGGGGATTACTCTATATGAGAAATTTAATTTATTGAATCTGCATACTTTTATTAAAATCGGAAAATTTGGGTTAGAGAATTCTCTTGAAATATAGCGTTCGAACATTTGGAGCCACTCTGGAGGGATATTGGGGTTCATTTTTGGAGGATTTTTGAATTTTGTAACAGCGTTGCAGTTGATTGGACAGTACACTAATGATACTGATATAGTGGACTCGTGAGTGTGAAATTAAATTAGTGGTACTTCACATTGGTGGAATGAATCGCGTGCTATTCTTCAGACAATATATATAGTTATATATAAATACATTATAGAAAATTCTCTGCCCACGGAGATTGATTTAGACTAACCATTTCTCAGTTTTGCATTAATTATATTTTGCAAATGATTCCTTTACTCTTCGCAAAATTGAAAATACTTTTAAATTTATACAATATTATTCCTCCTTTTGTCTGTAAATGTATCAAATTTTCTGAATTTAAACGTTCAAATTACGGTATAATGTATTCCACCTGCCTTGTGAAATGGGGGGTAAAAGAGATGTAGCTGGAAATATAACTCACGCGGCACGAACAGTACGCCATATGAAAACTCCAGCATCGCGACTGCTTCCATAGTACACAGGGACGAGTACAAGCAAAATGACGTACATTTGAAAAATAGTGAAACTCACTTTGACCACCAGTCCCTCCATGTCCTTGTCGTAGCGCAAAGCAAAGTGCAGCTTGCCGGCGTACTCCATTTCCGCGATGCTGTTGCTCTCATCGTCATCCTGCCCTATCTCCTTCTTGTAAAGTTCCGGCTGCAAACGCGAAGAGGTATTTCTAAAGCTTTGAACAAACTGAATTTGATAGTTCGTTTCATTGTCTGCACGGTGACCGACTGTCTCGAATTCTTTTGAAAAATCCAGCACGAACGTTCTATTACATCCTTCAACCATTTGATTTACCTGACCTATCATACTATATTGGTCCCTCTATTGTTGCTACAGTAATCGATTATTTGGCAAATAGACAACTTCAAAAATAGTATTTAGTCCTTTCCAGATTACGATTATCAATGATAATTCTTTCTCACTTTTCAAGTAACAAATTAAACACCTTCTATCACTATTATACCCCTAAATTTAATTATTTCATTAATATCATTAACCCTTTGCACTCGGTGACCTTTTCGTCACAGAGAAATAGCAATTCGAAGAACTTCTGCTATAAAGTCGACGACATTTTGATAAACAGTAAATATGAAATTGGATACAAATTAACACATGGAATTATTTTATTCCGATATTCCACCCATCGTTGTGTTATTTGAAATTTAATGCATTAAGATCGATCTTCGGAATTTGATTGAATGGTGACCACTCGAATGCAGACGGTTAATAAGTATTTAAAAAATTATCCTGTAATATCTTTCGAGATTATTCTATTTCTCGGGGTAGACCCAAATATTAAATTGTTTAAAAATCACATTTTAGTACGCGATAGGATATTTGTTGCGGTATAAAGGTATGTCGGACCGTGAAGACGCGAAGAGAAAAAATTTGCGAATTTTTGCAAAAGTGATGGAGGAAAAACAAGTTTGCGAATTGCAAGTGTACCTTGATTAAACCGAGACTGGAATCGCTGCGATTCTCCAGGCTGCAGATGCTGAACTTGATCGGCAAGTCGAGACGATAGGAGAGCTGCCTCTGGAAGCTCTGGTGTCTCATCGGCACAATGGGTAAAGTTGTTTGGCGCAGTACCTATGAAAAAGTCATGGCTTAATACGTTCATCGCGTCTCAATATTTCAGAAGTTTATCCCGGAAGTCGGCCGCCCTCTTCGTTAGCTGCTTAACTACGAACTTTCCTCGGCGATGCTTCGCTACATGAAATTTTCATTTAGGCGCTTCGGGGCTGGTTAGACACGAACTTTCCACGGCGAATAAACTAAGCAAGGAAGAATAATTTGTCCGATGTTGTTGTCGTAAATGGAACAAGGAAGGAAGACGGCCAGCGTTAGCTGAATGCTCGAAATTATTATAATTAAGCAATTTTCTACGGTTTCTAACTTTCACTGCTTCCAGGATAGATTCTGGTACGAAGTAGCATGAGGTACCGTGAATTTCTAATTTTTGCCAGTAATTTTTCCTAATTGGGAAAATGTAACGGCTTCGATTACGAGCGAGGTAAGGAGGAAGCAATTTTGAAAAGTATATTTGAATATTCGTTTATCAATTTCTGTTTATAATCTTCCTCTAACTGTCCGATATTTTTTACTTCTATTAAAAGATTGATGATATTATTTGGATTTTTCATTCTTGCTGAATATCGATGATGGATGGTAGGCGAGGCCGGCTGACGCTGTCGAGTGAAAAATAAGATTGCTGCAGCTATAGAATACTCTACTTCTGCGTGAAAATTCATATTGCACACCTTCTTTGCTCTCGAGAATATAAGAGAACGTTTTGAAGCAATATAAAAATCCTCGACACTCGAATTGAGTTAATTACCAGCAACGTGACAGCGCAATCGATGGCAGGCGAACATTAATAATCCCGAATGAAGAGCGACAGCCTGCAGATATTTAGCCTCTGTATTATTCAGTACTAACAGTAGCTGCATTCATGCTTAAAACAAATCCTGTTGAGTCTTTTTATTCTTGATATCAGGATAATCATCAATAACGTCATTTAAGAGGCACTACAGGTAACGGCACGTAACATTGGCAATTTTCCATCTCTCTTAACCAGAAATACAAAACATATGGCCCAGGTCTGTACGAATCAATCCTGTTTATTTCAAAACGCAAGGTCTTAATGGCTTTTCGTGATAATTTTTCAAAAATATTTTCCAACGTATATCTACTATGATCTGTAGATCTACTGCTTTAGGAGGTCAGAATGGGAAAACGTAAATTTACCCGCCCCTTAAGTGTTAAACCAAAAGTCGTAATCTTAAATCCCTTAAACCCTGCAACTTTCCGAATTTCTAAGCGGTATCTTAGTAATTACCATAATGAAAATAGCACCACTGGTACAAGCGACGAAAGAATTATTAATTAATTTCATTTGAATCGTCACATGTATATTCAAAATGACGCGAACGTTATTAAACGACATTCACACCCACGAGGTATCACCAGTCGAGCTTCTCTTCTCAGTCATACAGTTTCTTTCAGGCTGCTAAATTATTGTCTGCATCTAACAAGCAAGAAGCATATTTACGGTACGTAAAAGAACAGCTCGTGCATGTATTATCGTTCATACCTTTTTGCTATCCTTCTGCTCCTGAACGTACTCATGAGTAATCGGCTCTGATTGGAAATCCGGCAGGGAATGACTGATACGAATAGCGTTCTGCTGCGATAAGTCGCTCTTAGCATCTTCCTCTTCCATGTTTCGCCTCATCCTCATTAACCATTTCCAGGTATAGGAGCATTGGAAGCTGGCAGCGGCTAGCACTAATAGAAGCACCAACGCTACTGCCATCCCGAGCACCAGCTGAAACGTGAACGTTTCCGTCCAATCTTCTGCAAAGAGAAGAAATTCGCACAACGTTAACATGGACGTGGCTCAGACGGAAAGGTAACGTTGCTTTTCTTTTTTCTCTCGTTATTTTGCCGATACAAATCGTGTCAATTAATTTCACGATTCACTGACGAATTGTTGACAGTGACCCGGTTATCGCGAAGAAATTTCTCGTTAATTAGAGGGGGTATTGTTCGAGGGTTTAAGATTGTAGTTAATTAAGCTACAAGACATGAGATGGCGCTGGAGATAAGGCACCCAACGGAGGTAAAAATTTTAATTAAGGAATGTCTTCTCACTTCGGGATTAGAGGCACGCGAGGAGCGAACGGAAATTAGTATGCTAGTCGAATCGAATAAGCTGTTAGATGTAACAATCGATAGTTGAGGACATACATCGCCCGGGCCCCCCATTCGAACAACTTTACACGGGGTCTGAGCCAACCTTGGACGTCTCTAGGGTCGACGAAATTGAAAGTCCCTCAGGTGGATTTAAATAACATTGATTCGTGATTGGATAGTGTTAGCGACGCATTTCTGATGAGATAATTCAATATTTTGAAGAGTAATGTGGGAGATATTTATCTTACGTACCTTGATTCATGTTAATACTATTTATGGGTAAAGGAAATAATTTTTTTTATTACTTATAGCATTATTTATTACGATCTTTAAATAGTATATTCAATCAATATAGGTAAAAAAGAAAAAAAAAGATATGAAAGAGAAAATGTAGGACAATCGCGAAAGTAAGTAATCAAAACAGTAACGTTGAGTCCGGAATTTTTAATAAAAATTTTAGAAGTGCTCATTTAGGTTATGGTAGGTTTAACGTTAACTGCATGGACTACTGCAGAGTGCGCCATCTGCAGAAGAAGTTGCAAGCTCGCGACACGTGACCCGGTGAGTCACTTGCGCTCTCTGGTTGGCGCAACGTCGCTCAACCGGTCGGCAGCTAAAAATCATAGGCGAATTGCGCAAGGCAGAGCAGATGAAGAATAACACACTTCGTGTAAAGCACACGCACGATGATTAATGCATTATACAGCATCGCGTACAGCCCACTAGAAAGGGAAAGTAGGATGAGTCCTCGCGCATTCGCGAGAACACCGGACCAGGTATGGGCAACAAAATCTGTCCCTGCGTGAACAATGGCCCCGTGGTGGGAACAATTTGTATACCTGAGAAATTGAACCAAATATGAGGCACAATAGGGTAATAAATGTATACACGCGATCGATGGATGATCCTTCGATGTCGGCTCGAAAAATTTGGGAGAGGTATGATCGTTCGAATATAACCTATCAAGGGTGCTCAATCTAAAAATAGCCACGTAAATATCTATCTGTATAAGGATACGATATGCTTGGTTCTAATGAAGAATTTTCAGGAAACGTTATATTCTGCAACAGTGTTACGCATGTTACATATTTCATAACTAGCGAAATGACAAAATGATAAAATACAATAAAGTACAGAAAAGAATTTTTAGAGATCTTTTAATTTTTATAAATTCATTTAAAAAGAAACGTATTTCGTCCTATGCCTATGGCACTACTGTTCTGTAATATTTATTCGTAAGGGGCAAAAATTCATACACCGATGTTAGTCGAACCTGTTACATAAGCCTTATTTAAATAATTGTATCTTATCCATTGTAATATCCTCAAGTACTTGACTTATTCATGCCTATGTTAAACGTAATTTGATAAAAACGATTCTGGAGTAGAAGGTTTTGTTCCGTCGCCTTTATTAATTGTGTCTCCAACACCCTTGGTGACAGGAACTCATCGGTGTCAGCTGGATCGTGTAATAACACAGCGTCCGCTTAGGATAATGCAAATAAGACGGGTTGCCAGCAGACAGGATGCTTCATTAGGCGTTCGCGTGCCTATTTCGACGAACAATGATTTTCCCACTGTGCCCCGGTTGTCGACGCCTTCGCGTTTTAAGGTTCTATTCCTCGACGTCTGAGAATTTGTACCTTCTTCTTCGTCTTACCAAACAATTGTTCTAATCCTGTGTCTGACTCATCGACTAAAGAATCGTGCAAAAATGGTAGGAGAAGAGGCGTGGATTCGATCAATCGCTAAATTATTAACGTGCAAAGGAACAGAGTAAGGTCATTTAATCGTGGATGCACTCGATACCGCTAGAGAGATTGCTCCTGACACTCGCTGCTAGAGCATACTTAGCAGTAGCTAATTCTCGCAAGTTCACACTAATCGTCTCCCCCATATAAGTACAGTTCCTGACACTTGCATCGTCTCGTTAGTGCCTGAGTCAGGTAAGTAATTATGGGTAAATTTGCTAAGAGATATGGAAGAAGATCCTACCTTGGAATTACTACAGGATTTTCTATCCAATTTCTATTTTTCCTTTCATATTTATATACGGGTAAAATGTGTTCAAGTAATTAAGAAAATAGCGAAGTAATTTTTATGAGCAAATGTAATATAAGTATTTAGTTAAGTGTGAGTTTGAGTTGTTAGTTAAGTATAATTTAAGTTACTTAGTTTCAAGTCTATCTTAAGTCAAATCGGTTATGTTAAATATCGGTGCTTAAGGAGAATTAGTTAACTTCTATGTAGAAAGCTAGTAACTACTTAAAATGGGAACTTAATTGGACAATTTGGAGTGTGATTTAAAGTTACTAATGTAAATGTCTTAACGTTAGTGTTAGTCATTTTTAGTGCTTCATAACAGCTTATAATACTCGCTGTTTTATTCATTTCCATTTCTCGATACTGTTCCGAGGATCAGATTACTCGGGATTCCTAGAATTATCGAACACGAAACACAAACCAAAATTCGAGATTTATTAATCAAACATCAGTCCATTCATAGTTTCATGGTACTCGGATATGTACCAACATTGCAATTATAATTCCTATTTCTACCAAAGCTCTCTTCAGAATATAAACTATTAAGGTATATGCTACATAACTGTCAAATAGGACGTTAAGTATCAATTACGTTAAATGATTATTTTGTACTAATATCGCTGTTTGACGTCTTATTTATGCTTACGCGGTAAATCTATACCATTTCAAACATTAATCAATTACAGTTAAGTGTCAAGGCTTTGTCTAACGTGAGCTCTCAATCCTGACTGAAGGACGTCTTTTAGACGTATTGTGTACATTTCAAGTTATTCTGTACCTACCTAACGTGATCTGAGACAGCCTTAATTATCATTGATTTATTAGAGCCCTTATAAGCCTACTGAAGTGTCGTGCAACAACGACATTAATACGATGCAAATTGACGAAATTGAGGTCTTTCGTTATACAATATGTAGAATATTGTAATCGTACCCAGCTGAAAATATATAGCTCTATTAAATCTGATATTTCATTTTATTTTACTTCCAAATGACAATAGCATTTAATATAACATTTTTAATTTAAATAATTTTCAAGTTTTTATTTACGTATGGCAGATGTTAATAATTATCGTAAGGTAATAATGATTACTAATAAAGAATTATTTTGATTTAAATGAAAATGGTGCCAATTTCTGCACATCAAATTTTTCGTGTACCTTCTTCTATTTTTGTATTTAGTCTTCAGTAAATATCATCGACAGTCAATATTTGGAGCAGCAATCATGGTTTCGTCGATGATGATTGTTCACCCAAATTCTCACGCAAACAGTTCCTCCTCCTTAATCTATTTACCCAGGATACATTCTGTCTGGTTACTATCACGATAGATGAGATTAGCTGGAATTGTACGTGTCACTATTATACGTCCATTAACGTGTTGCTCACTCTAGTTACCACGATCGATTCTCAAGTTCGAACAATACTACAAACATCATTTTATTCCGGTAACATAGCGAATGAAGCATTTCGATAGAAATAAATTATCTTACATTGTATGGTAATAAATCGATTGAATCGCAGCACAATACTTTTAAAACATTTGTTCAAATTACTTAAGTGTGTGAAATGAAATCATTAATTCTCGAATCATTAAAATCCTTCAAAAACTTTCACCTTCATCTGAAAATGATTTTCGTATTTTTCGAGAAAATATATGACAATATATGACAACATTTCCGTTGATTAAAAAATTCCATTTAAAAAAATCAGTTTTTAAAAATTTATATTTCCAATATAAAGTTTAGAAACAAGGAAATGCACTATTGATAAATATTTGTTTAAGAAGCTTAATTCTATCAAAGATGCTCACAACTAATGCAATTAAAATGGCAGCCGCTTATGAACATAACCTATAAATGGATTGAAGGACAGTAACACGCATATTTCAGGATGAAACTATTATCATTTATGAGTAAAGATCTTTTGATAGATTAAAAAGGTATTGATCCATATAGAACGACTAGTCTAGCTTGATGCCAGAACCTAATTCCTCCTATTTGCTGAAGATCCGTTTCTAAGTAGCAGAGCTAATATGTTATAGACACGCGGCCCTGGAAAAAACAAGTCGATGCTGGTTGTAAAAAGTGCAAGAGGATGAAAATACAACTGATCAGATTAAAACGATTCAATCGATATTTCGAACTCGACGCTTCCCTTTGTTCCATGGATATTCGTTCTAATTAGTCGACCTATCTTCGTTATGGAAAGATTCGTATCAATCGGCGAAATTGATCAACGTATATTCTGTAGGTCAGGTGCAGAAAATTGAGATTCAAAATGAAAAATGAAGGAGCGACGTTCAAAGGCATGAACTAATTTTACTTTTTGGACATTTGTGAAAGGATTATGAAAGTATTTTCTCCTTCATTATCATTCTCATTACAATTTCCAATTTTGTTTAATATGGTACCTTGATCTTCTTCTAACTATTTTCATTAACATTTGTAGTTTCCTTTTCAATGTTCTACTATCTGTAAATTATTCGTATTACAATTCTCAATTCCTTTCGAGTATTTTAATTTTTCCCAAATTATTCTCAATAAATCTTCAGTATGCTTTTTAAATTTTCTATTTCCATTTTTTTTTCTATCAGTGATCGAACATTACTCTCAATCCAATTTTTCATCTTATCTAATTATTTTTTATTATAATTTACAAGCCCTTCTACTATTCTATTGTATAGACAAATTTTTCCTTTCTGGAATACACGGCGTAACAAATATATACATGTATATTCAAAGAATTTCAACGTCACGACTATCTATAAAATTTCCATAGTATCATTTTATTTTACAAATAATAGCTTCAGTTAAAAGTTTGATTACATTCCAGTGTCCGCGATTTACGGAAACCGGATTCCTCTAATACATTGTTCCATCTCTTTCCTCTCCACGTAGAATGTTTATACGCGTTGCGACGTTTTACTGTACCGTTATTTCCACGAAATTTATTAGCCCGATTCAACTAAAATTCACAGAACGCACGTAAGTCATACATAAACGAAAAAGAAGAAACATTTTGTTCGCTATATTTCGGTATGAAATAACGATTCCGTAATAACACGAAAGCGAAGCACAAAACTCTCAAACAAATATCGTATTTCTTTCTTCCACTTTTTTCTTTTTTTAAATCTCCGGAAAGACCATGAATCGAACGATTAAAACGACTCAGTCCACATACAAACTCAGGTCCTTTCGTTTGATGAAACAATTTGGGTAGTCAACTTCTCAGACTTCCTTCACGAGGGTTATTTCAGAGGGTTAATAAACGCGAGTCATCTGGGTCGCGTGTGTGTGTGAATACAAAAGTTGGGAGAAGCATGGAATGTTATGAAAGTGGATTCCACACCTAAAAATCGTGGGGAACGAAGGAATGTCAGATCGATCGAAACTAGGCTTTGCCTATGTAAATGTAAGGGACAGATTTTGTTTAATATATTCATAGACATTGACGTGAATTGACATTTGTTTAAAGATTTTATTTTTTATTATTACTCACGTGAATTTATGCCATTTTAATAACTTCTAGGTTGGTGCTGATTTGACATGGTTTTATTTGCTTTATGGTACATTAATTAACACTTTGATTTTCAACAACACGTTGCGATAAATCTAGTCCAAGAACATGAACCTTTAAACCAATTTATTTTATAGACTTTCAGTCAATATTAATATGTAAATTATTAAAAATAAGGAAACACAAAAGTTCTTGAAATACAATAATATTATCTTTAAACATTTATCAAGTATAATTGCTTTAATACTTGTTATTGTGATTATAGATAGCTGTGACAAAGTTAATTGACAATGTACACGTAGAAGTAAATTCACAGAGAGAAAATAAATTTCTTAATTTATCGTTCTATTAATTTCAATGAGAAATCAATTCGTTGAACCGATTTAGTGAACTATTTATGGATTTTAAAATTCATGTTTTGTGGTAAATAACTAGTTACGTTTGTAACACTAAGTAAAGTAGTACGTAACACTCGTGTGGTGTAGATTGTTCCATTTAAATAAAGATCTTTTAGTAACGTAGCTCAATACGTCTAAAAATATCCATTGTCTAGATCATGCAATATTGTTGCGAATAACGTTCAACCAGGTCGTATTTATAACGAATTTAAATTTATGTGTCATTGAATGTATATGTACAAATGCATAATGGTCACGTTTACGTGTCTATTAGAGGCGAGACAGTCGTAAATACTCCAACAAAGACTGTTTTCCGATAATATTTCGCTGTAAACGACATTTTCATTTCTTCTGCAACTTTAAATTGAATTTCAGGATTTAATACATAAAAAAATAAAGCAGAAAAATATTCATTTATTTATTTAATATCTATACTTTTCCATTATCATCCAGATAGACCCAAGTAATCCACGAGAAACATCAATAAAAGTCCCCATCTAAAATCTCCACGTTACAAGACATAAATCCCAGAAATACCTTATAATATCACTCAAAGAAATGTTCCAAGAAATACATCAGAGACATCACGCTTAATACCTAATAGCATACTTCAATTAACTTAAAAGATACACAAAGGTCTAAAGAGCTGAACCCATCTCGTGAAACTGCCCGCCCCAAAGAGTCATTGTTCACAACAAATATCCTCCGCTTCGTCCATTCTTCATGAGCTTCCTACACCCCTCTAACTCCTCACCGTTAGCTTCCACGCAGATATAACGAATCAGTAATAGGGAAGCGACGCAGAAGGTCGCAAAAAGCGACTTCCCTCGAGGTCCCGTCATTTTTATCGCCCGACCGCGCGAGGTAACAGCCGATGATCGCGTGACTGAGGTGATAACGCGCGAGGGTTCGAGTGTAAACTCGATTTACAGCTCACTGGTTCAAAAGTCGCAGACACGAATCGCGTAACGTCCTCGCCTTTGCACGCCTAAGTGATTGACAGCGAATTTTGCTTTCACCTGCCTCTTAATATTCCTTTGCAACCAACGAACGCGGTCCCGTCTGCATTTCTCAGCGCCTCTGAGGCTCTCGCCGCGCGCCATTTTGGGGACCCGGCCTGGCCGCCATCTTGGCGTACGCGCGCGGCACACGTGGAGCCAAGAACCAGCTATGGAGCTACGTCATGGATGGATTGTTTATTTTTATTCCCGTTGTTGAGATGAGATTCGAATAACTTTCTCGAACGATGTGGGCGGTGACTATTCCGATGTCGGGATAAGTGGGATTGGCAATTTCAGGTGCGGGTATAATTGGTGCAATGGAAGTGATAACTGGTTCTGTTTTATCACGTGCTACCTTTGACCCTGTGCCGTCACGTTATCGAGTTGGATTGCTCTGAGGTTAATTCGTAGGACGTTCTTGTGTGGGATGCGAGTGTGTGCTAACTTAAAGAGAGTGGTAATTTGTAATTTAGTAGCTTGTACGGGGATTGCGGGAGTTTCGAGGCAGGAAAGGCACTTTTTATGGCTCGGACTTTGAGGTATGAGAGGTTGTGGCGTTGAAATATTAAGGAGCAAGAGGAAGAAGAATGGAGGTGAAATGGGTAGGTGTTTCATTTCTAGTCTAGTGGATTCGTCGGTAAAGCTACCTAACAAGCACGTGTCTCAGGCAGTGAAATGGAGGATGACGTTGAAATAGAGGGCAGAGGATGTGTTTGTTTAGATAGAATAACCAGGTGAAGACTTTCGGGTATTGCGTTTCTGGCGTCCATCCCTCTGGTTTGAAGATTTTACTTAACCCTTTGAACTTTGTCTGCTTAATTAAAAGGTTCTGAAAATCGTAATAGTAATCTTTCGTTTTTTTTTTTTCTTTTTTTTCTTTTTTTTGAATACCCAACAGTGACTAAAATAACGAAATGTGAAATTTATTTAAAAATATCATGCTTCTAAGGATTTGTTCTTTGAAATTGTGTTGACTGCGACTAGAATCAAAATTTGAAGTGAGGGCTCATGCTTAGTCTATATATGATATAAGTAAAATTAGTTTATAACTTGTTATATCAGTCAACTAAATTTACTTTCGTGACTCTAAGATGCTTCGCACATGACATCCATTTTCATATATATTACAATCTTTTTACAAGCGATACCTGTCAACATTTGTAATGCGTGGCTTGTATTTAATGGTACCCTTTAACAAGGTGCCATTTTCATCAAGTTGCATATTCAGTGTTTCATAATGGGCCAGTGTGGTCCCTGGTGATTGAAATATCATTAGAAAGCGCGCCGGACATCGAATCCCGAAAGTCATTAAATGGTCAGATAACGCACAGCTGAGCTTTCGAATGATATTTCAAATTGCCCCGTGATATGGCCCACATTTCATTTGCGAGTTCGCGATTTCTCCGCCGACCATCCGTTCAATTATCGATTGTGGCAGCTTTTTCATATTTTGCGCGGATTGCACATCAGCCTTGACCCTCGATTCTAGTTGCGTGGGCGGCAAGGTTTCGTTCGCAACCTGGTCCATGTGTTGCACATACCTCGTGCGAATTTTCAAGCTCCAATTAAGCGAGACACCATGGGGTGTAGTATTATAGGTGTATCGGTTAAGGAGAAATAACGTGTATAAAGAATAAATGGGTAGAGCATAGTGATCAAATTTTGTGGTATAATCAAATTTAAGATACCACCTTTCTTTCTTTTTAGAGAGAATTTTTTAAAGTGGACCATAAGATACAGTACACATCTTAATGGAAATAGAGACGCCGAAATAAATATAGTAGGATGATCGTATTTTGTGTATTATACTTAATAAGTTATGGAACAATTTTAGGAAATGAACCATGGGACCATTTTTTATTTTATTTAATAGTAAGACACGATGGGTGGTTAAATTTGTTTCTGGGAGTAAAGCAACTTATAGGCCTTTCTATTATAGATTTTTAACTTAGCTTCTTTATTAACTGTTAGGTTACAATTAAAAATATTATAACGAAATAAAATTTTACAGTTATAAGACAGTATTTCGAAAACATCATTTAATTGTCAACAGCTCACTAATAGTATTGTATTAAATAAGAAACTTGAAACATTTCTTTCATAAAATAATTGACTAATTTCCAAAAGATATCTAGTTCGAAAAATGGAATAAAATCGAATTTCATATCGTAACAATCCTAAGTCCAATTAATAACCCGACTATTCAACATTTTGCAACTGAATTGTTTCCCAATAAATCACGTACCTCAAACTCACTGATCACCATCGTCCCTTTGTCTACTCGAAAACTTCTCAACGTCCCGGGTGGAAACTTCACAATCACCTTACCAATCTAGATCCCATTAATCGTTGAGGAACTTCATCAAAAAACGAAGACGAAATCACCTCAGTTCCCATACAGGCATTCGCCATAAGATTCTATTGGTCAATTAACCGATAAATCTTTCTGTTGCGACAACCACGATGCACGAGCTGACCTAAGTTGGCCACTCGCGATTGATTTTCATGACCATGCCTCTACGTGACGCAATGATCGCAGCGTGACGAAATATCTACGGCCCTGACCTTACCTTTCTAACGCGCGCTGTAATCTCGAAGAGGTTAGCTCGATTGTCACGTTTCGTTTGCATTATCCGGGATGACGTGGGACAATTTGATCGACTGCCTTTCAACCTACTGAATTCCATTTGTTGCTTATAACAATTTTCCTGCGATCTTTCGCCAGTTGGAATTAGGTTATGTGATCGCACAGGTATTTCGCGAGTGTTCCTTTCGATTTATTCGATTTAGTTATTCCGAGAATAAATTGTAGCACAATAAAATGTATTATATGTAACAAATTATTATTTATATTCATTTACATTCGACCTATCGATGCAGTATTGGATCAAATTTTTGCAAAATTTTTTTTGAATTCATGACTGGAAATAATTCAGAGAATACTGCTTGGTTGAGAAAAAAGGAATGAAAAATGCAGCTATTGATCTTATAACATCAAATAATTATTTTAACGTGAAAGATCATTCTCATAATAATTAGATCATTTCATGTAAAAATATGTCTATTTTGTATTTTGAGTAAGGCAACATGTAAAACATTTTTTAATATTCTCTCTAATTGGGCAATATTTTTCAAAAATTGTACATTCAATTAAAGTGACAATGTAGTCATTAAAATTTAAGAAACAAGGTACTTGGATCTTTGAACGAAGATAATTTTGATAACTAAAGCGATGAATGAAGTATATAATTAAATATAGAAATAAATATTGAAGAATAAATAACGGAAATACTACTTTATCATTTTAATTCGCAAATTTCTCATGGAGCGACAATTTTGAAACGTCATATAAACTATTAAAGAGGATAATGTACATATTTAAATTGGAAACATAGAATACTTTGGAATTTCCATCAAGCATTACCATTAATAATCAATAACGAATTATAAAATGTTATTTATTATTTCCATACCCAATTTCTTTACCAGAAAGTAATTCTCCGATATCATACAAAATATTGCATATAATAAAATACTCGTTGAAATTTAGAAACATAAATTCCACGAAAATACTTACGAATTCATCACAAAAGCATAGTTCCATTGATTACATATATACATTCTCAAACGGTGTCCCATTCTTTCACAATTTAAATTTCAATTCAAATTTCGCGACTTTCAACGCGATTCGAAAAAGTTAACGGCTTAAAGTTGGTCGTGTAATCGAGTCATCTGAAATTCAGACATGGCGCTCGCAACGCGTCTTGTGCCTTTCCGTTCGCATGGTTGAGTATAGCGGCAACAATGAAGAAGTCTTCGGTATCGTACACGGACGAGAACATAATCTTCACATTGAATAATAACCAGGAAGAATCCCAAAAATTGAGGAGAGGGGCGACAAAGGAGGAACCCGAAGAGTCTATTTTCAAACCGTGGCGCGTGTTTATCAATCACGTTGACAGCTACCATGGGAAGAAACTAGTTGACGTAAGTGTCGAATTACCGCGAAAATATCACATTTACATTTTCATCCCGTTTAACACGATTTTCTGCGATGTAATTTTATTATAGCGACGATGAATGTCGGATAAAGAAATCGTGAAGTAATGTTAGGTTATCTGGACCGGTATAGGTTATGTATTGGCTACGCGTGACCGAGTATTTTCTCGAAAGACCTCGCGAATTATATGGGACGAGTGATTCTGCACAGGGCAGCAAGAAAGTGTTTCTAAAAATGTGTATAATTAGTTCGCAGAAACTGAAAAAGTTATTAAAGAAAAATTATAAGTGAGTTTTATTATACTCGATGCTACCATGATTCTTAGATTTTCATATCACCACTGCACATAAGGAAGAATGTAATATAGTAATTAGAAATCCTTTTGCTTGCTGGACCTTATAGAAATATTAACAGTGCTGGTAATTAATGTTGAATTTTAATATTCCATTTCTCTCAGTTAAAATTCACGTTTGTGATATATAGATCCTTGTAAGTCAAACTTGAGGAAAAAATTTCGAGACCCTAACATTAATAGCTAACCACTCGGGATTGCCAAGTGAAACAAGAATCCGGAAGGTATGCGAGGCCAACTGAAACCTTGGGGAAAGGTACAGCGCGGAGGTTAAGGTCTCGGACTTTCTTTCCCAACATCCCGTATGCACATGCCACGGTATCGATTTCGAATTAGTTCCGGCACATCCTCTTTAAACATCCTCCAGGTAGAATCTTTTTTTAACAACCGAGTGCAACGTTGCTGCCTCCTTGCCGGATAGGTGTCTGCAAATTACAGGCAAATTGCGTGTCGGCGAATTCGTGGTCGCGTTGATCGATAGTAACGTCGAAGAAACTCGGGACTTACTTTCCCGTGGCAATTACGCGGGGGATGCGTGTAATTTCCATGGCTGCGTACCCAGTAACTTGAACAAATATGGCGTAACTAATGCGTGACCTTGACTGCGAATTTCGCATGGGTTTTAGATTGGACAAAATGTGAAATTATGCAGCTTCTCTTAAATATCCTTCTGAAGGTTCTGGGAATATATCTCACCAGAGGTCTCTGGGCTATCAAATGGGGGCTATCTCTATGGTCTTGTGTATCTCCAATGTTATTAAACGAAGATTTTATAATTTTAATAAATTTGCTCTTAATTTTTGTTTTTCTAATGCCATTAATGAGCCAAGAAGTATACACTTTTATTTTTCTTCAATTTCTTCTTTTCGATTTTGTCATGATGTAACCTAATTTTCTCCGATAATTATTTTATTACTCGAAATGGATCAATTACCAAAGTAACGATTTATAAAGTTTGAGATAAATGTTATGATTGGTCAAGTGTTAACATTTTAGAATCGATATGCAATAATTATGAAGTTGTGGTCGCGGTGGTTCGATGGATTATTCGCGGAGCCGAGTACACGTGACTGTTTTGCAGAAGCACATGAATGGCAGATGAATTTTCAGTGTAAACAATACTGTTCGTTTAAGTGCAAATGGGATCGAGGTTCGATAAGGAACGACACCATTCGTCCTTCTACACACATATCTTCCGCGGATTAGCACCAGTGTCTTACGGCTTTGTTAGGTGATCCAGCGATATCTTATTTCGTACAATTAGTGCAAATTTGGCATAAGATTGAAACTGTATGTAATTCCGATGAAAAGAGGAAGAGGGTAAAATAATAATATTAAATATATAAGAAATATTTGTTGCCTATAGACTATTTTCCTCCAATTATTTTCTATAATATGTTTGTTATTTTTAACTATTATGATATTTTTTTTAGATGTATCTAAATATGATTTTATGACCAACGAAGGAAAATAGGAGGAATAAACGTTTCCACGCAATATTTATAACTTCATACCCCCTCGTCTAAAAAATTACCACTTTGCAAACTTGCGTTTCCAAAATAGATAAACGAGCGAGAAAGAAGGACGAGATAAATAGAAATTTTAAATGATCCACTTACGGAGAAGTTCATCGGCCGTTGAACAATAATTCGCGAAATAAAGGAAATATGAAAATCGTCGATACGGTCGCTATGTTCTCAATAAAGTTGTTACCCGCGTTAAATTGACGGCGAATCCATGTTCTAAACAAATTCGTCCTACGTTCCCTTCTAAAAATAAAGCAATCAATTACCTAGCACATACGGGCCGCATCAAACGTACTATAATTACCTTTAACGTAGGAAGCAAGAGAAAAATACATTCCCATTCAATTAATTTAGCTCAGCCAGGAAGCGTTCTAAGTTTCACAGCGAATTACTTAATAGTAACAGGCGCGGAAGCGTGCCTGTATAATTCAATTTCAATGTGAACTACGCTTCCTGGAATAAATTACGCGCCCTCTCCCCTCCCACGCGACTTCCCGCCCCACCCTTTCCATGGCGACAACCAATGGGCAATTATTCCTGCATCGAACCGTTGCACGATTCGCCACCTGCGATATATAATTCTATTCCATCGTTCGAACGATAGACCCGCCAAGAAGTCGTACGGGAATGTCACAAATCGAATTTCCCGCGCCAGAAACGCGACCGGCCGCGACCAATCAGATGGTTGCTCAAACGACGTTAATTAAAAGGGCTCTTTGATCGATTAAATTCAATCGCGGCAGGGATCCCGCCAGGAAACCGGTTGACATTACTTCATTTTGAACGGAAATCGCTCCTTTCGCATCATTGAGACACCGGATGCAATCATCGTCTTTTCATCGAACGATAATAAAGTTCTTTGGAGAAAATCTCCTCTATTGAAACGGAAGGATATGGATAGACGTGGTCTCGATCACTGATTCGAAAGGGGGGAGATTATTTATGAAAAACGGAAGTTGAGACCGTAGGGCAAACATGAAAATGCACCCTACACTTTTGAGATATTATTGTACGCTATGTACAAAAGGACAAGTTAAAGTGCAAAAGGACGTCCCTTTTTTGTTTTCAGAACTGCTGCTTTATCTCATCGATTCTCTTTGAAAATCGCTGCTAATGTGTGGTGAATTGTTTAGAGATGATCGAGAGGAAGACTCGAGATTTTGAGGTTATATTAATGGAGAAGTAGAGTTTCTTTCATTCTTTTCTATTATCTTCTGCTAGATTCAATTGCTTTTCCGAGACAGCCTATACTTGTGCGTATACAGCAAGGGAGAACAATGATGAAATAAAAATTTTGAGGTTATTGATAACCGTGTGAAATTACTGCACATGATTCCCATTTTCCTGTTGTCGTAATATTTTCGTAAAAATAGTTAGTGAATTTTTATCACCATTCATACGAGAACAAACATTTTTAGTTCCGATACTCTTAATAGAGAATATTCGAGTTCATAGATATAACGTACAATTGAGTTGCCAAGTAATAACTCGCGACATCTGGCTGATGATTACAAGGGAGTGTTTAAATCTTTGCGATGCGACGATATATCGACGTAACGATTTCTTTAAATTTTTTCTTTTCTCCATTACCAATGCATTGCTTAATCTCTTTTCTCTTAGCTCTTATCGGATCGCATTTACGTTAAACCGGGAGCAGACGATTTGGGAGAAGAAGAAGAAGAAACGGCGTTTGGCGAGGAGGAGGAGGAAGAGGAGAGGATGCGACAAAGAAAAGAAACTGGAGACGTGAAGTTCAAAGATTTACCGGACATAGCGGAAAAGTACGAAGTGATCGGGACAACTTTGGACCCAGAGGTAAACTGGTCACTCCCTTTTAGCGTGATTAACGTTCGACCTGTTCCACGACCAATCTGCCGTCACCGAATGAACACACGCGGCCATACCTCAGGGGTTACGCGGCAAATTTATTTCTTCACCAACCATAAAGACTTTCAATCTACAATTTATTTCGCGCATGGTCACCTCCGGTTAGCGGAACGAGCTCGAACGATCAATTTCAGGGCATTCTACCTATTTTTCTTCTCGCTACCTCAGATACAAGGTAGAACTTCCCCTAGCTGAAATCTGGTAGAACCTCTATTCGAGGTTGTTCCTCGAGTTTTCCTTTCGATTCTATCCTAACCCTCAAGAGAAGGTTAGAATCCCCCCATTGATCCTCAAGCATGCCTCGATTCGACATCGTTACATCGAATTTTATTCTGCCCCCCGCTCTAGTACCCCAAGCCGGAGGACGTGACTATGATTATAAAGGACGCTGGGAATCGAGACGCCTTACTGCAGGAGCTGATGAAGTGCGGCATCGTGATATACGATATCACACAGGATGAGAGCCAGGTCGACGAGGCTCGATGGGCGTTGAGATGTTAGTATAATATGGGCCACTGCAGCGAGGCCGTAGAATCACTCGAGAGTTAGGGTAAACAGATCTCGGGTGTCGAGACAGACGAACTGGGAGGTATATAAGTAGATTGCGAATCTTGGTCAGGGTTGAAAGGAAAAAATATTTAATCCCTTGTACCTTGAACTGGAAGGAACATGCGTCCAATTGGTCACGTTCTCTTTCTTCGATACGAATTATATCACTATGTATTTTATTCATCAATATGAACGTAAATTTAGAGATTTTGGAAGCATTGAGGAATGAATATTCCTTTGTATCGACTAGCTCAATTTCTTCTCAGTTTTACACAGTACTATGCAAAAGTGAGAAGATACCTATTGGAAGGAATATGATTCCGATTGGTTATAGTACGATAATTCTCCCCTTGTCCCTGTACTTCCTCATCTCTGTTCAGTAGTTTATACACGATGCCCTGTTTTTACCTTTTTCTAGGACACTCTGTGTATAGAAACAAGCAGTCACACTTACATAGCAATTTCCCTTTCCCACTCCCAAATTTTAATTTATTGCAATAGTAATTAATATTTTTATCATTTAGAATATTTCTACTTGTAAATAAAATATTTATGGTCATTTAATTGCATTGTTCTTCACCATCAAACTCTAAAATATAATTCAAATTGTGCCCCAAATAAACGACGTCAGTCAGTCCAACTTCGCTATAGCATTGTTACTACTATACTCGTCGCAAGGAGTGGCGCTTCAATCGCGTGCCCAGCGTCGAAAATGGCTGCCGGTGGCAGCGCAGTTCCGCTCATATAGTAATGCAAGTCATTGTACAGCGTTGGAAATTTCACATTCGAATGCGAAATCACACTCGACGTGATTTAAATTCGGAAGGAGCATTGGATAATTATTCGCGTGGCTCTGAGAATAAATTTGCAGTTGAAATATGTACCAACGGAGGATGCGGATCGTGGATTCTCATCCCTTTGAGAAAAAGAGAGATGGAGGAGAGAGCAGCAAGATAATTTGAAAAGAGTACGAGTCCTCGAATGACACTAGGTTAAAAGCTGGGCATGTTTGTCAGTGCGTCCATCCTTGAACTTCTTCCTTTTATCCCGTCATTATATGGGGGATTACATTTTTTTTATTGAGACAGATATGTATCATAACGCATGGACACGATGTTAATGGTACAGAGAGAGGTTACATAAACCGTAACGTCTAGGTTATTGCAATGGAAGGTCCATTTCGAGAGGACGAGTCTGTGGTGCTGCAAAAGGGCGTAGTAGTGAATAGTACAATACACTTAGGATACCTAGGCTTCGAGTTATATCTGGTTTGTGTGAAAGGCATTAGAAGATACTTTTAGGTACATTTGACTTGATCTTCTTCTTGAGAACTTACAATGGTTTATTGTACAAATCTTTTGATACTATTTTTCAACATATTTTCTTGGCTATAGTATTGTTGTCACAATTTTATAGTCATTCTAAATGTGTTATTCTTGCTGTGCGTGCTACATTGAGCTTATCATTAACTTTTAACTCTCTTGATGTGTTTGAAGAATATAGGATGAAGGTAAGCAGTATTTATTATGGCTAAAAGCCAATAAACACATCCTCATAATTCATTCCTTCTATCACAACTTCATTTCCCACATTCAACTAGTGCACTCCACGGAAACTAGCGAAGAGTAACGAAACATCCTCAGTATTTCCGACTTGTCAATTCATCCTGTGCTTCTAGCCATCGTCCAGGAGCTGGAGAAGATGGAGCAAATATCGCCGAAGGCCTTCAAACGTAGCGACGAGGTGCGATACTTCGTTCTAATATCCACTCTGATGACCTGGGCTAACACGAAACCCTTGAGCCCGGATGAACCAGATCTACCATTCACGGAGGAAGACTATCGGAAGCGGAAACCTCATCCAAATTTCAAGAAACACATTCAGTGCGAGAAAGAAGTAGTGATGACGAAGAAGAAGACCAAGCTAAAAGACAAATTCAAGACGTTGGTGATTTGTTGTGGGGCGACGTATGGCGACGAGCAGGGCCCTTTGCATCACTTGTTCAGGATGGCGTGGCAGAACGCACCGTCCATGCCGATTTTTGGAAAAGGCGATAACAAAATTCCGCTGCTACACGTGCGTGATCTGACCAAGTGAGCGTAAAACGATTCCCATGGACGTGGTCTCATTAAACGGTTCGTTAATTGCTCGATAACTCTAATCCCAGTTAAGCACTGAATGGAATTTACCCGTAATGTTTGCTAGGATTTAGCAAATCGTGCGATTAACGCGGCTTTCGTTTCATAGCTCGTTTTAACGTACCATGATTCGATTCATTTTCATCTTTCCGGCTTCTCCCTTCACATCTCTTTCTTCTCAGGAATATTCAATTATTAGAATTATATAATATCCTCTTCTGACGTTAACAATTTAATTAACTAAGTGACAGTACTTTACGTATGTAAATGAATTAAATAAAAATAAAAAATTAAGCGAGTAAATGAAATATGAAAGAAATATTCATGAAAGGAGAATATTATTAATGATATTAGTATTATATTATACACGTTAAATGCTAATTATAAGTTCTATTATATTCTGTATATATTATAATAATATTGATAACATGATTCATTACTGTATAGTGTATTGCTGGACGTACTGCAGAACTGGCCTCCATTACGTTACATCGTGGCTACAGAGCAAGAACCGATTACTCAGGCTACTATAGTCAAGGTATAGCAATTAAAAATTTTTATGTCTATTTTTATAAACATAAATATCACGTGAACTTGCTTCTTTTCAATTTTCCTTTTCGATCCCTCGACAGTTTTCTTTCCATCCACATTGGTGTATTCTCATTTTCCAATTTTACTTCCTGCGTGTTTGGAGTTGCCTTTCGTTCTCTTCGTGCGATTCTATTGCAGGAGAGATTCAATCTCTGCTTCCTGTGTGAAAGACAGGTTGGTTCAATAGTAGAGGATTAGAAAGGGAATTAATCCGTGCTATCAACAAGTGTTCCCGATCTGATAACTATTATCTATTCCTAGTATTAATTTTAAATCTGGTTCCTATTAACGTTGTATTAACTGTTTATAATTATGATTATTTATTCTCCTACGTCAAGAGTCTCAGTATTTATGCACTTAGTATTCTATTGATATGCTGCAACCTTCTTAGGAGTTTGACCCTACCGTCGGTTTAATTATAGAGTACATTTCTTCCTGATCTCGCAACTGTTTAATCAGCTAATTAATTAGTATTTAACATCATACTTATTACAAAGTTCTTTCAACATAGATATCATCTATGCATTTTATGGGATGTAAATAGATCGTGCATGACAATTATATGTGTTTGTGGAATTTATTATAGGACATTAATACTGGAACTACCAGTCTGCGATGTGTACGTAAACATAGTGCACGCAATTGATATCAATTAACGTGACATAGTGAAAATAAAAGAACGTACACAATTGTGCTCCTGTTTGAACAAATATCAATGTAATTTTTACCAGAAGCAGCTACATATTTACACTTTGACAAGAAACAAATCATTTTAGTCCCCATGGTAATTCTAGTATTAAAGAAGTTTCAGTAGAAACATGTTGAGTAACAGGTAGTTCTAAACGTATTCAAATTTCTAGTCTGCAAGTTAATAGTCCATCAAACAACTGTATACAGGTGTAGAATGTATGATAGCTCTCAAGTTCAGCACGTCAACAGATAACAGATGATCTCGAAATGGATATGTCTTGTTACGAATTAGTTCTGCTCACGGTTTGAGGAGCACCATCATTTCGTGCAATTTCCATGAAGAACGTGTTGCGTGTTTTACGGTACACATAATGTTGGGAGAAATTTAGCTTGCAAATTGGAAAAAACTGAACAGCTTTGCTTTCAAAGCTATGTATATTAAGTCCTTTATGCTTCTCACGAATTATGTTCACCTCTAAAATTCATCTTGGGCGAGAAATTAATTTCGGTGCGAGGAATAATTTTCAAATAGAACAGAATATTTTTCTAAAAATTAAAAAATTTTTGCAAGAAGGTAAATTGAAATTTCTCAGAAATCGATAAAATTGATGTAAAACGAAATTTAGTTTCGATCAAATCGATTTTCATCGTGTCTCTGATGACCGTAATAATAAGAGAAATTATCATACCACTTTCACACTCCAATTCACACTCATACCACATTCACACTCCATACCGTTTCATTACGGTGTACAGTATTTTTCTTATACTTTCTTTGAAAAGGAGAAATAAAGGAAAGAAAGATGTATTTCTGCAACAGTGCCTCATCAAAACACACGAACTTGTTTCGCAGAAAATCAGCAAAGCATTAAGCAACGGCAAGGTGAAAAGGATTGCGATGGAGGAGGCTTTCTTACTACCGGAAATCACGCAACAAATATACGACCTGATGACGATGAATCTAATCGTCGACCCTGTCTACATAGCCGATAGAATATCTTGGCATCTCGATGCACCATTTTCAGATAGCATCAACGCCATCAAGAAGGAATATAAAATAGCTCGAAATTTGATCCCCATAAAAATAATCGTCTTGGGACCGCCAGCGTCCGGAAAGTCAAAAGTTGCACGTTACCTGGCCGATCATTATGATATTCATTACGTCCATGCGAAATCACTGATCTCGGACACTATCGAGGAATTGGTTAGTGGCGATGACTTTTGAAAAATATTGCAGTAACATTGAAATAATTCCTTGGTTTCTCATAAGAAATATATATTTCAAATATTTCATAAATAATTTAGTTTTTATGAAAAACCAAGGAGCAATCTCAACATTAACGCAATATCCTTAGAAATTTTGTAGATTATACTTTACTCTGGAAATGGATTTTGAGAATAAAGCATGAAAGTTCATAAAGGAATATTTGAAGTAACATACATTTTGGTTGTAAAGTTCTTATATTCACGTTTAATTAACTTTAAAGATCAAACGTGTAAGTTTATAAAGAAATAATTGAAGTATTTATTCTTATGACCATACGGACAATTGTAGAGGTTTCATAATCAGATATATTCAATTCAGGAAACTGACTTCAAGAACGAAATATAGAAGTTGAAAAGAAAATATTTTATATACTATATACGTCTATAAAATATAACAGAAGTTTCCTAGATCTAATTCCATATAATTTTTATTTAGAGAAAGACTTCTTGGTACAATAAATAATTAAAGATGTTCTCCAATAAAATATTTCCAAGTGATTAATTCCACAAATGTACCAAAGTAAAATTCTATTGAAAATGTTAATACCTATACATTCAGACTGCATTTCTTAAAATTCCAAATCAAACTAAAAAATTATATCCCTTAATATTCAGTAACAAAATTTTTCCCAGATTCTCACCTATTTAAAAATGTCAAAAATGCGATTTTGAATATGATTGACTATTTAATGGAGATGATCTAACGTTGATATCGAACAGTCAAGGAAAATCGAGGAAGCCAGTACTGCAGCAGATGTCGAAGGTGAGCAAAAGTTGGAGGATGTCGACGAGGAGGACGAAGACATGAAAGAGCATAAAGCCGCAGAAATGGAAGAAATGCAGGACCTGTTGGACGAGATAGAGCGAAACATGGAAAGGACCAATGGCCGCCTCGATGACAATCTTCTGAACAAGTTAGTTAAAACTCTTTACACCATGATATCTAACCATTAATCTCTAATCCATGAACATACTGTCCAAATAAATAGTTGAATCCACGTAAACACATTTTCAAACGTTCATATTTGCAAGCATCATGTATCCTTTCACACGATGTCTTTCATGCGACACTATGGACGAGATATTTTGTATATCCGTATTTCAATATTCGCAACTGAATGTTGCTTCATCCAAAAAGAAAGAAAAAGAAGAAAAAAAATAAATCTGCTTCTGAAAGTGTAACATATCCTACCTCGAGTATTGTTAACCTTTCATCCCCAGATGAAATATTTCGTATGTCTGTCTTTAAATATTTGCCCCAGAATGACATATCATGCAGAAGAAAAATAGAAAAATTTTCCTTGCAAGGGAAAAAAATATATCGTATATCCAATATTACTAACCTCTTCCATATACCATGTACGAGTTGAATGATACGGAATAATACCTAATATTCATACTCGACGTAAGAAATTCTATCTATCACTGTTTAAAACGTTTGAAATCGATTCACATTTCATGAGAGAATCATAAGCTTGTTTGAAAGAAAAGTTATGCTTCATAACCTATCGAGTTGTGACAAGCTCGAGTTAGGTTATGTGGCCGCGAATTATCTCTGATGATCTAATTTTGGGAGAAGTATCGCAAATTCCAACAAGAGGACACTCGAGACCTTCTAAAATGTTATACTCCATGTAGACATATACATACACACATGCCTTGTTCATCGACGCAGATAGGTTAACTTGTTTATCGCTTATCGAAATTCGTTCATCGCTGTCTATCACCTTCCAACACTGACACTTTCCATCAATCGATTTCGCTTGCACACGACCATGTTCTATTCGATTTCGAATCTTTCGAACGTCAGCAAATATTCACGAATGTTTGCCATGATTTCGCGCGAACGCTGCACGTTTGCTTGAACGCCGGCAGCGAGGTTATGGTCGGCTGTACGGCCAATGTACATTATGCGCATCGATCGTGCACACTTGCGAGCACGCTGTGGCAAATAACGCACTAAACGAATTCGACGTTAAACCAGTTCATATCTGGGGATCCACGTTCATTTAGTTAACCGCTTCGTTCGCCCCTTGTCCCAGCCGACATGCCGGTAATCGTTCGTGCACACGCAATCTAATTTACCGACCGAGGCTTACGGTAATCGTATCATAGATCGAACCACGGTCTGTTTCTCATGATCAGTACTTCTATACGAGAAATTTCATTTCGAGGACGTCGTGCTTCTTGTGTTCTTCTTACTACAGTGTGCTCGTATCATCGTAATCCAGCGTTCTTTATATTATCACTTTTTGGGGTAAACGGTTGGTTTATAGGTTAATATACAAGTTGCATTTTCGAACTTTTCTAACCTCAAATATTATTATGCCTCAGATCACTGAATTTGTCTGAGGATTGTGGAGCGCGATTTTCTATGTAAAAAATTAAAAATTGTAGGCAATTTTAAGATGATAAGGTAAGATAAGATTCTTCTTCTATTTCCTCCGTGTATATTCTTTTCATAAACATAGTTCTCGCTAGTAATATCGCGAACAGGCTATACGTGCTATCTGCGTTAACGGGATCACGCTATTGACCTATTCTAAAGGCGTGTTTTCACGTGTATAACGCACGCCATGGAACGAGCATTCGGCAAAGGCATGCGACCTGTTTTGGACCAATTTCACGTTCCTACGCGCATAATATGCTTTGCGCGTTTCTTCGGAGAAATGCGTCCTCGTATGTGCAACATGTGATATGCGATAGTCGTTGGAAATATAAAGGATAAATTTTAGGTTAAAATTCATGAATGTTAGTGAATTGCATCGAATTGGATTAGCCCGAATTAGTGTAATATATGGTGACAGGTATTATTATTTCTGTCACAATTAAATGCTCTGCAGTGATATCGAGTTGAATTAGGTTATGTACGGACTAGACCTTTGTGTTGCGGAATTCATTATTATTAAAGCCTATGATACTTTGTTATTTTGTTTCCTAAGTTCATGATTCTTCTTTGTAAACTGAGGATAAGCGTCCTTGGAAATGATTTATAGGTTATTAAACCTATTAACCTAACTTGAATATCAATTTTTATTGCTTAATTGTATTATTTCTTTGATATTTTTAATTTGATTTTGCATATAATTATATTTTTAGTCGAAGAAAGTATATTTTGGTTAATATATTTGATTAAAAGTAATTTATGTTTTAAAATAATTTATTCCCTGTTCATAACAAGGTTTTAATGGAGTTAGGTTAGGTTATATACAATTAGGTTATATTTTAGTGGAAACGAATGACGCATTACTGAATTCCAGAAATGAACTATGCTTGATATATCACAGAAGACCAAAGTTTGGTAACGTTTCTCCGAAATGTGGGACATGATCGTAGACATTTATGTCTAATCGCATTTCTACGCCCAACACATGCTACATTGCTCTTCTGCTTCCTTTCAAGCAAACGTGATGGTATTCATATGTGCTTTGTGGTGGTCCTTCAACATTTCAATGCAACCTACTCCATTGAGAAGGACATTTCTTCTTCGAGTTTAAGACATCATGTTTCGTGCATTATGATTTATAAGTCAAAATATAACTACAGATATTATGAAATAAGCGGGGCTCTCTCAGAAACTACATTAATAATTTTTTTCCAAATTTTCCAATTTCATTATTCAAGTATACAATTAATATTCAATTTTTTAGCCAAGAAATAATTTAGTTGCATAATTTTATCGCCAGGGGGATTAAAAATAACTCTAAATATCAAAACAAGTATGAAGAAATAATTTTTATCACACCTATAAAATGTTTAAAAATGATTAATATAGCAACTATTTGATTCACACTGAAATTATCACGAGTTGTATATTAAATGCTGATCAATTCCTTGCACATAAAGTATTCCATCAAAAGTCTATCTTAAAAAATAATTGAGAGCTATCCTTTATCCATGTAACAATTTTCGTAGAAACACGATTTTCTAGTAAATAGCGACTCCATCGTTTCCACCATTCCCATTCCATTCCATTCTGCGTTCTCAATATTCCATTCTCGAGATACGTAGGTCGAACATTTAAGATTTAAAAACTTACTTTACTTCCCATTACCTTAAAGAAATATTAAATCTAAGAATCACGTCTATCAACGAATGTAATTGCTTCCCACGAGAAGCGTCGCTTTTCCCATGCACGGTAACAACACGAGGAAGGAGAAAATCCCTATGACAATCTTCACGTGTGAGCTTGCGTCGTATGTTACACGAATTAAGAACGCGCCTTAATAAACGAACGTGCTATTGAACGTAATTGACCAATTGTCTTTGCGATTTTTTCGTTAATATAAGTACAATCAATTTTTCAATACTTTCTCGTGTTCCATATTTTTGAAAGTTTTTCTTAACTTATTTTTCCATTTTATGATGGATTTATGTTAATAAATTAAAAGGATAAATAAAGAATAAATTAAAATTTAAATTTTATTCAGACTGATATTTTCAATTTTGTGCGGAATGATTTTACTTTTATTGCATTTTAGCGAATTTTTCAATCAATTTTCCACCAAATAAAATTAAATGTCGGACAGTGATTAAAAGAGGAAAGAAAAACTAATTTCTACGATATTTATTAATTCGCGAATCGTTTCGAGCTGTTTATTGTGTGCGCGCTTATGAACGAACGATAAGCTGAATCAAGCTGACGAGCTCGTTGGGAACAACACGATGGAATCAGAGACGACGTAACGGGAACGGAAGGCTGTCATGGCTTTGTCAGGATTTTCAACGAGACCTCCTATTTTTTGCTTCGAGTTTAACTGGTCTGGAAATTGAGCAACGATACCAGCACGTTCCTGCGCGCGAACGTTATGCGAACGATTGCGAGTACGGTGTCAAAAAAGAACGTGGCTTTTCCAAGAGACGGCCTATTCTTCTCAGTTTCCTTTCTTCTTGTTTCTCTCGTTCACTACGTCGTGCGAGTCTGACTGATCTGAAAATCGAGCAATCATATTCACGCTCGTGGAGATTCGAAGGATGCACGGATAGGTACAGGAACGATGGTTGAGAGGCAATTTAAAGCAGATCAAAGAACTTGAGCAGCTGAAACGCGAACGACCAGTCGCTAGGAAAAATGATGGAGGTCCACACCAACGATCGACTAACGAATTAAATGTCTACGATTGTAGGACATTCGCCAGACTGCCGTTAACTTTCATTCATCCCTATTTTCCTTTCAGCGTGAACCAATTATAGGCTTCTTACGGTCCTTTCAATTATATGTTGAATTACGATATATTATCATCTTCGGAGTAATGTAAATAGGATTAAAACTTTGTCATAAGGTACTCGTCGTAGCTAGACCTAAATAAAACCCATCAATTTTTCTCCCATTTTCTTACCCGATAAAAAGCATATTACCATCAGAAAATAGTTTAGGTGTTTACCTATTTCCTCTAACAAGCTCTCGTTTCAAGCATGGGCTCTTCTTCAAATTGCCCGTAATCTCGTAACACCACTGTTGCTCAAATTGCCTGTGCGACGCAACTCGGGTAACACCTACATTATCTCTCAGAAATTTTACTCGTTCAATTTATGCGATTCCTATTACATCAGTATTCAACAGCGTCAAAGTAACATAACAACGTAATCAAACAAGGGTATATGGGAGCGCCTTAAGGTCTTTTACCCAATAGATCTTCATCCCAGACTATAAGGAGACATCTATGCTTCGATCACGCTAACAATTTTCCTCTTATTAATTAGCTCACCCACATAATCTGCGAGTCAGCTGTTCGTTTCTCGATTCGAGTTCACGGTAATCGAGCTGAAATAAAATTGGATTCTTGCCGTGGATCCGAGCTATCCCCAGATGTCAATTACGTTGGAGTCACACTGATCGATCGTGATTATGCTATAATTGTTGTCGGTTCCTCCTGTTACTTAATCTTTGTACAAACCAGTTCTTGTGGAATTATCTCTTTCAAG
The DNA here is from genome assembly GCF_001483705.2 of Eufriesea mexicana. Classification (NCBI taxonomy): domain Eukaryota; kingdom Metazoa; phylum Arthropoda; class Insecta; order Hymenoptera; family Apidae; genus Eufriesea; species Eufriesea mexicana. The sequence continues at coordinate 448,248 of NW_016908289.1, read as the reverse complement.
TTATTGTAATGAAACTTGCCAATAATGAGCCAAGTGTCACGCGTAATCCCTTATTAGACTGTTCCTGAGAAAGCTACGCTCCAGGGAATGCTTGAACCAAGGCTACGTCATGGATGGCTATCCAAAGACTCTGGAACAGGCGAAGACCCTGTTTGCTGAGGAAAATTTGACTGAATTTGACGAAGAGATAGATGAAGATGATGAACCAGTTACAAATGACACCGTCATGCCTGAATTGGTGGTGTCACTGGAAGCGAGTGACGAGTTCTTGAAAGAAAGGATCATCCAACAACCAGAGAGGGAGATCCAGGGCACCCACTACACCGAGGAGCATATGATGCGTCGTTTGAAAGAGTACAGGTAATGATCGGAGTATTTTGTTATCCAGGTTCCAGTTTATTACGTCGACGAATCATGATCATGGGTTTAATAGAAGGTTAATTGAACTCGAAACTCCAAGTAGAGTTATTCTCGGAGTTTTAGAGAATTCTAAGAGTTACAGATTGAATTTAATTAGTGGAAGCTGGACGGAGATCGATTTGTTTGCTAGAATCTCTTAGGTCTGTAGGTTTACGTAAAGTTGTGACGCAGGATGCCATAGGGCTATTGTCTTGTTAGGTTATATTATTATTAGGTTTATATGTCTATTGTATTGTCTTCTTTCGTTTAATATGGTGATTGCAATCACCTTAAAATATGGGCACGTTAAGGAGTTGTTTAATGCTGGATGAGTTTAGAAGCCCTGTAGTATCAGTTCCAAATATTTGTGTGATTGGTTAGATAAGGATGAGGACTCTAGTGCGCTATATTGCTTAGGGGCCCTACGATCTTAGATGTCCTATGAGCTTAGGCGTTTCACGAACGTAGGAATCCCACAAATTTGGGAGTGTTATGAGCCTATGACTCTTGAAAACTTAGGGGTGTCCCATGAGCCCAGTTACTCTGTGTCCTATGAGAGACACTTAGGGCTCTCGTGAGTCTAGGTCTATCGAAAATTTAGCTAGGACTCTTCCGAACTTGGGGACCTCATAAGCTTAAAGGTTTGACGAACTCAGGTGCCACACGATTTTAGGAATCCCTCGAACTTAGACGTCTCCTGAACTTAGAGGTTTCACGAGCTTAGGACTCTCAGGAAAATAGAGGCCTCAAGAGTTTGGTAGTTTCACGAGCTTGCGGCCTTACTAACTTAGGCACCCCATGATCTTAGCGATTTCACAAACTTAGTGATCTTACTAGCTTAGGAATCTCACGAGCTCAGAGGTGTCATGGGACAACGTAAAGAAAAATTCTGGCACACAGGTTAGCGAACACCTTTGCTCAAGGTCTCTTTTACCTCAGAAAATGTTACACAGAGTTTGTTAGTTTAATTCTCATGAGAGTTCACGATGTAGACCAGTTATCTTGTTCTCAAATATACAGTACGTATCTTGATCCCCTGAACGACTTCTTTTAAATAAAACGTAGTCATCTCATGATCTCGTTGTGGACTCAGGAAGTAGCATTAACAATACTAAGAGAAGGATCATCTTGAGGTTAAATTGAGTGAAAACGAATACAAAAATTAATTATATGTGTAAGAGGTCATATTACGTAATATCCAAAGAAGATAATTGGATTTTAAAAATATCGAACAATTATATCATTCGATTATTTACCAAAACTGATAGTAGCAAAACTTGATTCGATCAAGTTACAAAAATCGTGTAATTGTGTCATATGTTGGTTGTCGAAATAGAAAAAGGGAAAGACCGGAAACAGGTGATGTAACACGAACGTCGAAGTAATTTACGATAATCGATGGAATATTTACTCGCGTCGTACTGAAACGACTGGAAACATTATTCACGCGACATTTATCGTGATGCGTGTTTCAAATATTGACTAAATAACGCATTGAATATCACGGAATTTATGGTGTTGCAATAAAAAATATTATCAAATCACTCGATAACCGACGACAACAACCGATATTAAATTGGAAAATACGTGACCATTCAATTGACGTTTATAGTTCAAAATATCGAACTATTCTGATATCACCGTGCAATCGATAATTTTTAATTTTTCAGAGCAATCGGCCGATCGAAAAGAAAAATAAAAAGGAACGTTGGAGAACGTATTCATTTTATCCTATTTTTCCTCTTTTCTACAGAGACAGAAACACCGATGACAATACACCTTTGCAGTTTTTTGACGAAATTGAAATTCTTCCGCTCATCATTGACGTGGAGGGCGATGTGTGTCCCGATATGTTCCCTACGATTTATCAGTGTCTCCAGAGAGTTGGCCCGCCGAGAAACTACGGTAAGAAACACTTTGAAATTGCTAAATTCGTCGTCTGTCAACTGGTTCAAGGGACGATTTTATCCTTGTGAAAAAAAGAAAAAAAAGGGACGTCTGTTTGGGTGACATTTATCGCAGAGTTTGTGAGAGGATTGTGTAGAATCTTGTTTTCGGATACATTAGCTTGCTCGGTTTTTATGCGCAGAGAGTCGTTTAGATGCGTTGCTCAAGTCCAAGCAAAAAATATGGTCACCATGTTGTATCGTAGCACACGCATCTCGAGAATGGTTTTCGTATGACAAGGGTTCAATTCGATATCGATCTTAATTTTGTAGCTTTGACAGAGGATTACATTCACTTTTTAGATATTTATTATCTAAAGTATTTGATCTTCACTTTGTTTAAAATAAATAATATAAATATTAAAACGAATTATACTGATATATATTTTTAATAAATATTCTCATTAATGAACTTTTATATCTAAATAGATTAGGAGATAATTGAATAATTCTATAGCTGAATTTTGTACATAATTTTATATGTTTCCATGTTATCAGGATCAGCAGCAGTCGAGGCCAGGAGCGTACGAAAGCGTGCCGAAGAAGAAGCGCGTGCAGCGGAGGCCTCTGCGAAAGAGAAAGAGGAGAAGGAATTGTTGGAATGCACGCGAATACGCCAAGAAAAAATGGAGGAATGGGTTAGAGTTTATTACTTACTTATTTACAACTAAAAGAAAAAAAAAAAATTTGAAACTTCCAAAATTATAAAATTAATTATTTAAACAACGAGAACCTAATACTCAATTTTTATAATATATTAATAATTAACAATTAAAAGAAAAATAGAAGAAAACCGAGTCATGACATACAATATCATTTCGAATCTAAATTCAAATCAAATCATTCAACCACGGTATCATTTTATTCTACAATATCCCAGGTAAGTGGCTCACTCTTGTCAGATACAGCATAAAATATTCATAATATTCTAATCTGAATTTAAATTGCATTATTCAACTGCAATATTATCCTATCCTAAGATTTCCAAAGTATCTCATCCTTATTGTCAAATATAATACAAAATATTCATGAAATGCTAATAATGTTATTATTAATTCGGTATATTTCCATTGATAATTCTTCATGATATATTCGGCACGAAGAAATAAAGGGTAATACGAAAGTTTCGACAGAACAAGCGATCCATATATAATCCCTTTGATATCGAGTTGGGCAAGTTTTATCTATTCCACATAATTTATATACCCAACGAAAGTTGCCATCGATTAAAGTATCATGCTTCATTTAGTCGAACAAAGTTCGCTTCAAGGAGGAAGCAAACTCATGATTGATATCTCAAACGATACTTCGTCAACTACCGGCAGCCATATTGAAAAACAGGCCGACCGATTATAATTACACGAACTGCTTACACTCCTCAATTTTTCTCTTGTCATTCCTTACTAATCAAACGGTGATTAATCATCTGTGCAAAATATATATTCACAAGGTTTCAATGACACAAACTATGTACACTTTTCCTTTTATCCCCACCGTCCTGAAAACATAGGCCATTGTATAAACGAAGAATAATTAATCAGTTTGCATGATATTATTAAAATAGAACGAATAAGAAATTTTACAATCATTTACCTGTAGAAAGGCATTTATGATCCAAAAGATTCCATCCTTAGAAATAAATTTTATAATTATTAAACCTATTTTAATAACATAAGTGTCCAGCACCAACAACCTGTAGTTTGCTATATTTTAACCAATCTTTCATAGTAGGAAAGGAAAAGAAACTATGAGTTGCAAATGTATTAACACAATATAATATACAAGGAATAAATAATATTAAATAATAATGTGACATTTACACGCAATATTAGTAATTAATAAATAGTAAAATATAATTGAAAGTACATTTTCAATGCAAGAAACGAAAAAAATTATAGACAGCAAAAATAGCATTAGCATAGGTGGAAAAATTATAAAAGAGACGTGGAATTCCCTGTTAGAATAAGTCGAAATAAGAACATTATTTTATTCGCTTGAAATACGTTGGCGGGATAAGCTATCCTCGACTAGATGGGCCAAGCTTTAGCTATAAACGGATTAACGAGAGGAATTTGTCGGGGAAAGGAAAACTGTTGAAATCGTTCTCCCAGTGAATTACGTTCTTTGCGACGTTTCAAAAACTTTCAACGCTACTTTGTTTCTTGCTTTCGTTTCCTCTATTTATAAAACGCGCGTTCTTTTATGGTAGAAAGATCTCGAAGGGCGCGAGGATGGGGGTAGTGGCGCGCAGATCGCTGTACCGTGGGAACACAGGAATAATTCCATAACCTCGAACGAAAATGAAAAGAAACAAAGAGCTAACTGGAATAGATGTGATAGAATCGAGTTTATATTTATCCTTTGTCCCGTATCGTTTTCTATTAGCCAGACGGATAGAGATTATCGAGTTGCATTTTGCACGATACGAGATCCGATTGGTGCTGATGGTTACTCTCCAGTGATGTCGTTCTAAACATCGAAACTCATTGTTTCTTCAATCCCATTTATTTTATATAATATTATTATATTATCTTAATATTCATATTAGTTAATATTAGTTAATATTGTCAATCATAAATTTAATTGATATTATATTTATACGAGATTTCCCATCTTTAAATATTCAAAATAGACTCTGGCAGATTGCTTAAATGCAATTGCTGATAATGAAGTACCATTTCACAACACCGGAAAAATTTACAAATTTATAAGTATGAAAGATCAATCATATCAGATACTGTGTAAATCCAAGAAATTAACTACTAAGTCAAAATTTATGGAACAATAGTCACTTCCCATTTATTGGGTATATATGCATAATAGATTCAAGCCAATATCCTTTCGCTTAACGAGATTCTGTGTTAAACCTAGATATCCAATACACATAAAAACACTATGCAGCATAAATTCCTATGCACTCAAACCATATTGATATTAATCTTATGTAATATCATACAATAATAAACTTGAAATAAGCTTCGGAATGTCATCACATACAATCTTCCATCGTTTATTACTGGAAAATGCGAACCATCGATTTCCTACCAGGATAGATGAACATTGAAAATCGATTGGGTGGTCCCGGACAAATCACCCCCCGGGGCGACTGCCCACTCATCAGTGGATTGGTCGTTGTAAAATATTAGCAAGGATATCGTCTCTCGTGGTTATCGTTTCCTAACAAAGTTAATATACGAAAACCTGTTTCACGAGATATCAATACACATTTTCTGGAATTTCATATATACAGTAATGCTAAAATTCCTTAGAACTAAATGGGTACTAAGTGCTCTAAGCACTTTTCACTAAATTACATTTTACTAAATATAATAAGCACGTATATCGTTCATTGCATCTCACTGACCTATTTATATAATGTAATGGCATGTAAAATTTGAATTATATATTTCTCAGACTATTTTCCTAATTCTTTCATCAGATCTTCTTATTAGGTGTCTATGAAGTGTCATATATTATTAAGTTGATAATTTAATAGGTTAGCATAGTCATGGAAGTATTAACACAGATTTGTATAGTCATGAAAGTATCAACAGAAGTTAATATAGTTATAGAAATATCAAAATAGGTTAGTATAGTCATGGAAGTATCATCATAGTCATGGGAGAATATTCTTGTAGAGCTGAGTATGTAGCCTTACAAAATTAAGCACGTTACAGAGCTATATTCCAGATCAACCTGATTCTTCCGTTCATTTCAGACGGACTACGTAGACCTGTCCAAGATAAATTTCGTCACGTCTAGTCAAACCCTTACCTACACTTTTCCTTCACGCCCTAACCTCAAATCCTCAGCTCCCTTTCATATCTCTAACTCTGGAAACCCAGCACTTGCTATGAGTGTCGACATTAAATTTTCATTTTCGTGTATTGATTGAGAAAGACAGTTTTCCGTTCATAGAAACGTTCTCGTGTCCACAGACAAGTCTGATGGAGAAACTGAAAGAAGAACAGGAAGAAAGGCTCTGCCTGGCTGGTCTGCCTCTGCGGCACTATTTGATGAAGTACGTGTTCCCAACGCTAACGCAAGGGCTCATCGAAGTTGCGAATTTACGTCCTGACGACCCAGTCGACTTTCTCGTAAGTCGAGACTTCAATTGCCTTGTCGTTTAAGAACACGTTTGATGTTTCGCGATAATTATCCGACAAACTTTTCCCTTTGCTTCGCTACCTCTCTGACATGGCCTTCGTTTCCCCGTTGGCAGTTTTAAGAGCAAAAAGTGGACACAGCACGCCGAAAAAAGAGTCTCTTGCTAGGCGAAGCTTTGAATAAATTAATAGGAAAGGGGTAGACATCTGAGATAGGCATTAAACTCGAGACTGATGAAATTTCTGAATTAATAATTTATTAAAACTCAAGGAAGGTGGCTAATTATTGATGGGAACTTAAATTTTTCATTAAGCTCTTTCTTTTTTTTATTGAAAAGGGTGCAATAGAATTGAGTTCAATGGATCAAAAACGCTACTCTTTGACGAAAGGACATATATTTCAATGTATGATAGAATATTTTATTTGGTTATTGCTCATTGCCTTCGAAAAAATTGGAACAATAATATGAAACCGTCAACTAAATTACTTAGCATCAAAGAAATAAAATGTTAAAAAAAAGACAAACGTAAATAATAAATTTTGATATCTCTCTCGAGCTATAATTGAACCAAAAATTTAATTACTGGTTTTATCTTTTCGTAAGAATAGATGAAACGTAAGCTACTTATATTTGAAGTTTTCAAAACATTCAGAGACAATGCCTACATTACTAATGAACGGAAGTTTATTTAAATAATTTATTCAACTTGTTATATCATTAAAAAGTTCAGCATTTCACCGTAACATGATTATTTAACATATTTAATCGCAATTGTGTAATAAATCAACGACTTCCATTTTACTCGATAATTACCAACGGTTCATATTCAACGAGAGATGAATATTTTTTTCTTCATTGTAACACTGCAATGAAACAAACGAGAGGAGGTAAAAACGTACAATGGGTACAGTTTAATCAACGTTTTTTCCGATTGAATAACCTGGCGAAACTTTTTCACCTCTTTTCAAGACTCCATTACGTATAAAAAATTTTCCGCTGGGCTTACTAAACGCGAATCAACGTAGAAAGCTTTCTCGCAAAGTGCGTTCTCCGGGTTCCAATGCAATTCAAATAAATGTAGAAATTAGTCTCCCTTATTATAAGGTACATCGTTGAATAAACAGCGAATGATCGGACAAAAGGAACGATGAAAGAGAATTGAAACTTGCACGAGTAGGGATCCGCGGTTGCAAAAGTTAGGTTATGTTTGAACCTCGCTAGTCACAGTACGATGTCCCGGCAGGAATTCGTCGTGTATTAACGAGGCGATTCGATGTCGCAAATAGTAAATCGTAATGGATCGCTGGTGAATTAAACCAGTTTCCGCTTCATTCGATTTATCGCGAGAATTTTGAAATAATCCTCGATCGCTGGCAGCGTCGAATGAAACTAATCGCCAAGGGGAGAAACGAACATTTTTTAGCTATCGATCCACGCTGGTAAACTGAGAAACTGTAGCCTGTACAGAAAGGGATATAGAATTTCGACTAGCGGAGAGACTTTGACATGATGGCTTCAAAAACGGAATTCCTGTCAAATTTTGAAATTCACGCTGGTCGATAAAGCTCCTTGACTCAGTTAAATTTATCCCGTAGTGTTATTTGATTGAGAGATATTTTAATTCAGCTTTCGTTTAATTAATAATTTCTCCTTCTTATACTAAATTGAAATAGTATTAAATAATGAACAGTTTATTTCTTTTGTCATTTGTTTTCTGAGAAACTGGATGATACTTTTATCTATTTTTTCTTACCCGGATGTAAATTTGAATAAATTTAAGTAATCCGTTTTTAGGAAGACATTGTGTTTTGAAGGATTATGCTTGAGTTTTATTACGCACTTATATTAATTCCTGACAATTCACTATTAATGGAACTTCAAATATAGTAAAAAATTATATAAATTATTTTAACAGGTAATTGGTAATTTTTTTTTCATACCTAGAATATTATTCTAAGCCGCGATTATGCTCTGTATCTATTTAATACAAAGTAGTCAGACAATTGAGTGTATAGCAGAATAAGAAAAAAATAACTATTTTAATATCAATGTACTGTATCCGACACATAATCTAATCTAATTCAAGCACAAGTCAAATTATATTCATAATGTAGACATATAACCTGAAAATAACTTATCAAATATTGCCGAATGTGATCCTAAACGATGGCAACGATTTATAAGTACCTTGCAACTATGCAAATTGATTATCTATGACATCATTGTCTTCACCTTTTTGTCTGTTCCTCTTCAAACCCATTTAATTCTCCATATTGGAACACCACTACAATATCTCGCTTCCGTCACATGCCCATCTTCGAAGTATCGACATAGGCTGATCTGCCTTTCATGACTAACCAACGATCCACGTCGAGACGTCGAATGGCGATGGGACCAGGAGCTTGACAAGGTCCAGATTAACCGTCGCGACGGTTGATCACCTCCCGAAACTCTTTTGTCTACACATTAACCCACCGTCCGTTCGAAGGAGCTTTATCGAGGTCGAGATATGCCACGCGTACCCATCAAATGTTTGCATTGTGTGACAGTGTCGTATCGATCAGCTTTTCTTTTATGTAAGGTGAACCTGGAAGGACAAGGGGCTCGGTTACTTGGAAAGGAAGAGTGAAATATCGACGAAGTAAATTCCTATTACCTTCGCCCCCTCCCGACGGGCTTCAAACGATTCGTGTCCCGCACTTTGGCGCGTGGCGCGACCTTCTGGCGAACCCCTTAGTTTAAGGGGTTCGCTCCGAGTATCGAGTCCATCGTTACGCGAGCCATCATAGCCCTATATACTCCGTGGTTTACGAGTGCCAGCTAGTGCCGAAACCCGTTGTCGATTTGTCTCTTCGTTCATGAACGACACGGCTCTTCTTGAACTCGTTTCCGATCAAGGTTATCCGATCGCAGCTCTTGCGATTGAAGGTTAGGATTAGGTCATTCCGTTGTGTCATTTCTTAAACGGACAATGGAGTTTACCATGTACTTGTCGATGCGTAGTTATGGAGAATTGAAGTTGAGCATAGTCTATGCGAGAAACATGAGAATTTGTAAGCAGTTGGTTGAAATTTCTTTAGGTTATCCTGGTGATATTTATGACGATATTTATTTTCTTTTGCTCTCTCTAACCATATGTGATATAAAATTATATGCACGCGTATTAGTATTATTCTAATTATATTTCAGTTACCGTAGCAAGTATTGCTATTTATTTTTCGAATCAAAACAGGTAATCGTTCGTGATTCCTTTTTTCATGAGCAAGAAGGATTTATGGGTGTGAAATGGAAATGGCGGAGAATTAGATTAATAACGTATTTATACTCTTATTGGGAATATCTGACGCAATAGTAGCTTCCTTTGTGTCCCCCGGGAGAAGATGAAAAAGACGTAGATATATAGGAAATGTAGAATTTGATTTGATTCATGTACTCGAGCATATAATAATCTCGGAACATCAAAGTGCATGAGTATAGGACGAATTAAAAGAAGCACTATAAAATTCTGATATACCTGTCTAGGTCTACCTTTATATCTCTACTGATGTTCATTTTCACGTCCATACTTTCCTGCTTCTCATAAACTCAACTTCAAAACCAATTTCCTGTTATGATACTCTGCGAAAAGATGGATATTCAGGATTATACAAATCGAGTCGATGTATATAATATGAAGGTGAATTATACAACGCTGTAATTGGAAACGTGCAGCTGTCACAATCGTAGCTCGCTAAAACTTCGATAGACGTCGTCAAAGTTAAGCATGTCTATGAAGTGGAGCCACTTAGTAAGAGGAATCTGGTCGAGAATTTCCTACATCACAAAGCTTTTCAATCTTCGAAAAACGACTTCATACCATGCTTGAAGTTTATCTTGGTAACAAGAGCAAGAAATCGTTATTGCTTTCATTCGACCAACCGACGTTTTCTGAAAAGCATTTCTTGTATTTTTCTTCCGAGAAGAACCGATGCGAACGGCGGTATTTCATACAACAGACGGCTCTGGTAGAAGGACATGATTGCGGATTTGCTCCTTTGAAGACGCTCATGATACAGGATACATAAGTTCGTTGAATGCTGCGTCGTCTCGTGGGATGACGCAGAGATAATTGAGAAACTATTGAATTATGATCAACTTTATTTCAGAATTTATTAAAGAGGCATGACTTAATCATCAGATGTTGAATATAATAATTGCTTTTAATTTTTTAAATGTATTATTGAATAACTTGTTGTACGCTTCCTAGGTTCCTAAATATTTTGATATGGAGAAGATAATTATAGGCACTTTATCATAATTAGAAGTGACTAATTTGTGAAATATTTATATTTATTTTTACTGACTAATAATTTTTATTATCAAGGTTATTACTACGCAAGATAATTCTTAGATATTTAATACTGGTTATTAGTTATGAGTTTTATTCAAAAAAATGTTCTAATTCTAAATTGATAAAATTATAGAAGTGGTTTAATTAGCGAAAATTCGTTGTATGGTCGAATTTATTTCTTTTACAGGTACTAAAATTTCAGTGGAGATTTTATGTCGCTATAGCATCGACTCTTCTACCGAACAATTAAATTTTAGGGCGGTGCTCGCAAATGCAAAGTTTGAAACCGTAAAATCTGAAGTTGTATTTTTAATAGGGCTCCTCCACTGTTATCGCATTACCCTTTTCCTGCACTTTTAAACTCATTCTATTCAAGAAATGTTTATTCTGGTCGCAACTTGCGAGAGCGATTTGATTTCCCTCTGGCAATTAATTGAATGCAACGAACCTTAATTACGAACTGAACTCGAACTTCTTGGAATGCTGGCTGACCTCTGATACTTCAGACCAAACTAAACTTCATTATATAATCAACAAGATTAATAACATTTCTAGGAATTTGCTTCCATATATATATTTAACATATACAAATTTGATATAGGAATCTTGTAATTAATTAATAATTAACATCCCACATTATTTCTCCTTTTAGCAATTTTCATTTAAATATTGAATTCCGTGTACTATTTCCTCACTTAATTCTGAGAACTGTGACGTAGTAATACTTAGGTATACCTTTTCACTCAACATATACTATACTTTTCCACCACTAATAAATTGACATTCATAAAAGAAAGAAAGTTTTCTTGAATAAAATTATTATATTTGTCTTGCTATATCGAATCGATATTAACCTTTTGCACTTTAGCAGGGACTCAGTCCCTGTTTGTTTTAATACCTTAAACCTTAAGTAACCTTAAGTAATTGAAATACTGAAACGAAGCAATCCTGTTCGTTCATTTTTCACGCAACCACGTAATTTCCTTTTTTTATTGTAACCGATAATACTCCACCAAGCTTCAAAGATAGAAGAAAAGCTTCGAATTGTTATATTCGTAGAGTGAAAAAATCTTCGAGTGGAAAGGGTTAACAAACAAAGGAAACTGCAGACCGTGAATGAAGTGTAAACGACAAATTCCAACCTCTATCTGCCCGGTACGCTTCACCTCGTCAGCCATATGGCGATAGCAAAACTGCATTCATAACCCCTGAGTTTCAATATATCCAAGACCAATATCAAATTTCAATAAGACGTTAGTTTTGCAGCGCGCGTGAATCTGTTACCACTGGAACTTCAGAAAGCTCTAAGACACCTGCGTTCTCTCGATCCACTGTTCGACGTTTCAGCAGCGATCGGCTTACGGCCATAGAACCATCGAGCATAGACGCGACGGTGGATCGACGGAGTTACACGTGACACGTGGCATGCGCGCGCAGTTCAACGCACACTCTGCCGCGTGGAATTTCATGATGTCGTCGCACGGCAACGGTGAAAGTTTCGCGGTCGTTACAAGCTCGCAGACGTAAATGTAATACGCTGTCGACGACCGGTGCTATCGCGTCCCGGGTGTTTATATCTCGTGAATAATTGGCGTTGTGCGCCACACTGTATTCCGCTGAGCGTTTATTATGATTTACCGTGGGGATGCTGACTCGCGTACGCTCTCAAACGGACTAAGACGTTTTGCACTGAAATTACTGAACGAATAAACGGGAAAGACGAAATGAAGAAAATTATTTCGTCGAACCTTTTTTCATGTATTCTCGGTTTCCCATTTCTTATTTTTTTTTTTTTTTATTATTATTTTTTGGCTTTACTATTTATATATTATTTATATATTACTATTATATATTCTCGATTTTACGAATTTTTCTGCAAGCGAGATTTATGAAAGATTAGGTGAAAATCCCATTGGTTAGCATAGGTTAGGTAAAACAAATCTGTTACGCCGAGGTAATAAATAATTCTCGCACAGTTTTTAGTCCATATTTTTCTTTATTTTTTGGGAAGGTTTTACTAAAGCAGTCGGTTTTAAAATGAAGAATATTTTTCGTTGGAATTTATTGGTTCTATAAATGTCTCGTAATATTGTACGGGTTCAGTGTATGACACATGAGGTTTTGGGTTATTATGCATTTAAATTAGTTTCCATTTGTTCACCAATGTAAATTGTTTTCACGTTAATTTTATGCGTTTCTGTTATTTGTTCAGCATGTATTTATATTGTAATTATAATCTCAGGTTGTGGGAGGTGACAATGACATTTTCATATAATTATCATAAAAATTATCATATGTTATGCAATCTATTTATTGCTACAAGTGACTGTGTATGTTGAAATTGCATATAGTTTATATGTATTATTTTTGAAGTAATGATACGTCTGTTCCTTCATTTTTCTTCTTTTAGTCAAGTAACGAATAATAACAGAAAGGTTCACTTATATTCGAAGGGTCATTTGTCTTTTGTTTCACATGATTATTTCCAGTAATATCTCGCAAAGGCTTATTGTCAATGACATTTCCTGGTTTCCTCCTGGTCTATTTCTTGGTGAAAAATTACCAACCTTAAGCTCCACCAACCAAAGTAGAACTCTACTTACATTTCCATAATCATCCCAAAAATCTGTCCATAAATTCATGCTTTCAGCAACTACTGCGACACCCTTTACGAGTTTAAACTTATATAAAAATCACAGGAATATTCTGATTATTCGTGGTGACTAACGATAAGATTCTAATACCATTATTCATAATCTTCTCAGCATTTCATAGCTTTACGTATTTCACAGTAAATTCTGTTCTTCTTTAATTTCTTCTTTTTCCCCTTAACCATAGAATACAATTTAGTAGATGCCGGTGACACATAAAATTCGAGCTCCAAGGTAGAGTCATTTAATATACATTTAGTTAATATTTCAGTTACGGTATTTTGCGAAATCTGGATTTGACATTATCTTTCACGAACTTTTATGTTATCGTTCATTTTAATAGGGCTAGTTAAAATATAGGTAACGTGATATTAACGTAATCGATTCAGCTAAATTGAAATTCATCTAAGCAGTAGAAGCAAAATGTAATTACAGAGTGCTTAAGTGTATCTAGAATTTAAAATATTCTAAAATAATATGTTCTTTATTGTTATAATTTTAATTCCATTTTAATTTCGTAAAATATTTATTAATACCTATTTACATTGGTAATATGATATTTATACCTTAACTTAAATGTAAAATTACAAAACTGTCATAAATGTAGGTCTTCTACATCATGTACCATGATATATGAATGGTATTAATAAGAAATTACTGTTTCGTACTATGAAATAAGTAACATAATATTAAAAAAAAAAAATGGAACAGAAAAGTATACTAAATTCGTAAAGTGGGTTTATTATGTGACATTTTGATAACAATGTGTCATGATACCAATTTCTAACACAACGCAAACTTGTCAGGCACGCACTATAAACGACATACTTGCGAACTGACTTTACTGCACAATATGTGTCATCCTTTGTTAGGTTATATAGAGGCCAACGTGCAATACAGGTTATGTCTATCTTACAAAATAGAAAAAAAAATTCCACAATCGTACCAGTAAACTTTCAAGCACGTATTTTTCACCCGATAGGTGACCCATTTGATCCACTGATCCGTTCAGATCGACAAGAAATTTCTTTTCCCAAGCTTACCACTGTCATTTGATGTTTAACTCTGACAAATGCGACGTTCTTCTGTCTTAAATTTCACGTTGGTACGTTTGAAATATTACAGACCTTAAGATCGTTCAACAGATGTCTATATCTGCGAATTCCTTTCCACTGATTCCACGATTAATGCAAGCAACGGCTAACGTCTATGGCCGAACCCGGTTTAATGAATGCAATTGACCGTAGATGGCACAGCACTCGACAATCGAGTTGCAGAGATACTTTGTGAATCGGTTTAATGGATAAGTTTCCCAAAGAGAACCTAATACCGCTCTATGGATTACGACTATAGTTTGTGCATTGTTCTGAATTAGAAACGATTCTAGTACTGAAACTAAGTTGAAGGATTTTGCCGTTTGCCTTTTATAACGAATACGTTTACGATACAAACAGTTATTATTCTATAATGTTTAATTTGAGTAGTTAACAAAATTATTCGATATATTTGATACATTTTTGGTAACTATCGCCACTATAATGTGAAAAAGGAAATAAAGATACAAAGGGGAGACGGGAAAGAAAGGAAAATTTAATCCAGGTTCTATTAGTGGGCTTATCAGCACGGTTTCCTGACACGACCGTACTTTAGATGCCAGGATAGTGGCAGCCAAGTGTGGAGATATATCCATATAAAAGGTACAGTCAAGCAGGGACAATCGAAAATTATGTTTTTAGTGTGTGCTACTCTAATGACAGGAGTGAGAACTACTACTTGGTATCTTCACTGAAGGGCGATAATTTAATTATAAAATAAATTCAAACTTCTTAATTATTATTTTTCGGTACATGTTCAATGAGAAGGTGACCAAAACTAATTCTATAACTAATTATGTCTATCTTAAATTTGTACTTCCTTTGGAAACATTATGAATAGGCTAAGTTTACGTCTGTACCCATAAAGCACATTGTATATGGCAACCCATGTCTCAGAAACTGAGATAATGGACCCAAGTCAAAGGATATATTTGTATCAAATGAATACATACTAGTGAACTCATCAACATGATCCTCCAAGGCTCAGTTACAGTGAACTTGAGAAAATTGTGCACGATGAATGTACATATTGTATATCCAATGACTTCATAATTTTGCATAACATATTGTTGAAATTTTAAGTTGTAAAAGGAGTGGTAAAATTCCTTTCTACAGTGATCAACAACTTCCTAAATGATTCCTACCAATATTTCAGATCTAAGTAAATAATATTTTAGATCCCATTATCTAGGCGCTACGCGTACGCTTTAATAAGTTCAAATTGCAACAGTTTTAAAAAATAAAAAATATTTTTGGACTATTATAGTTACTTAATGAACTCACATAATCTTTAGGATGATCAAGAAGATATTTTCGTCAAAAAAATCCGAAATATACGCACATTTCCAGCCATCTACACTATGATTCCCTCCTAATTAACAACCACTGGAATTGTAAATAAGCTCTATCGAAATTCAAGAATGCACTAAAAATTTCCATCCCACACTCTTCTACATTGTTCACGTCCCGGCGAACAATATACCTCCGCGAAGTTTCAGCCTAAATAAACGGAATGGAACGATAGTATAAATAAACATCGGAGAAATTTCAGAGAAATGCGACCGAGACCACAGTTGCATTCTCCAGTAACGAGATGGCGCGCACGTACGCGACCACGAACTAACCTAAACCGCGGCGACGACGAGCTTTAATAAACAAACTTCTGCCATTCACCGAATAACCTACACTCGAATTCAGTACTCGCGAACGTGGATGGAAATTAATGACAAACGGTGGATGGATTGCCTGGCCTGACACGCTACGGAGGATTCAAATTACAAAAGCAGACGTAACGACGTGACAACCATTGAAACGGGAGGATATCAATCTTGCGTATTAACTTCCTTCGAGTTTCTATCGTTGCGGAAATAGAACGACGAGAAGAGTGCGCCACCGTTTGCCTGGCGAAATATTACGTAAGGATTCGTCAACGTTTGTCCCACGTGATCCAAGATGGCCGTCATATACGTCTGTCCACGTATATAACGTCGACATTGTTTTAATTTGACTAACATATTCCATTGTACCAGAATTGCACACTGTAACTACTGTAAATAATAGAACCACTCAAAGGAACTGAAGCATGTCGTGCTTTCAAACTCGATGGAGCTTATAGGTAGCAGATATTATAATAAAACGGAATCAATGAGGCTGAGAAAACACATTCTACTTAATTAGTGGACTGGTGAGTGACGTCACTTGCAACTAACCAAAAATAGTTCAAATATCGAATGTCTCGAAAAGCAAAGGCGACTGTTTTAAATACAGTTGTTAGAAGCTAATTATCAACCATTTAATAAAATTTGTTAGTACGTCTTAACAAAAACAAAAGTATCGTTAAAAAATAAAATAAAACCTCACGTGAAAAGTGGAGTATATTAGCAACGCCAATGAGACTAATTTATTACGAATTGTTTCAATTCATTATTGGATAATATGAGTTTTGTAAAATCGAGGTCAGTTAGGTATTAGAGGTAAGGTTAGAAATTCGTTTAGAGCAGGAGGAAGTGTTTTACATGTACTTCGATGGATTTGTAGTTGTGGGACATAGTACTGCAACGTATAATTTGATGAGAAATTAATGGTTGGAATCAGCATATTGCGAATTATATGAGTTCATAGGAAAGTTAAATTGATCAACTCTGCCGAGATAAGAGCTCTGAAAGGTTAGAAGCTAATCGTGTATTATTATCCTTATTACAGTAGACATTATGACATAAAAATTAGTATTCAGTTTAACTTCTAAACGCGATGCATATAAAAACCTAGTAAGAGTATATGAAAATTGAATGTACAAATTAATCGTAATCATCTTGATATCTGACATATATGTTGCGAATGAAATATCCCTAGTAAAATAACTAGGTAGTTCAAATCTTGAATTTAAACACTAATTACCTACATCATTATGTCGTATTAGACATGACATCTAAAAATCAACTCTATTGCATCATACATCCTATTATGAGCAAATATGATAATAATAAAAAACAAAAATGAAAATTGCTGCATGCCTCTTTATCTCTAATCGTGTAGCTTTTTAAACGCAATCTAATCGCAGGACATTTCCGTACGGTAGTGCGGATGATGATTTCCATAAAGCAACCTTGACACAATTTTACTTCTCATCCACTTTCCGGAATATTTCCTATATACCCTTTAGCAACTTTCCATCGTCGTATTTCCAATTCCTTTTGGCATTAACTCGATACATTTCTTGGAAATGCCATGTGCATAACTCGAAAGTAAGTCTTACACGAAATAGTTGCTAAATGAAAGGATAGAGGGCGTCGTTAACACTGGACTTTCATCTTTGCACAGTTATTCCTAGGTTAGGAATCAAGATAGACGTTAACCTAACCTAAAGGACATTGGAAAGTCGTTTAAACGAAGTTACATTGTTTATGCAGCAGGCATGTGAACTACTAACACGTTCTGTAAATAATCTGCGTACACTGTGTAGACATATCGATTCTCACTTGTTCAAATAACTCGTACCCTCCAGTAGCCTTGAATTTCTCTAGGGTCACGACGTACGGATTCATCGAAATCGTTTTTCTCGATGTTTTTATAAAATAAAAAGAACAACATAATTTCGCTCCCATTGGGAAGGAACGAAACAATGAAAGTTTGAGATAACCCGAAGGGACGAAGAAAATTGTTCTTTTCTATAATAGCATGGTCTAAATAAAATGTAACCAGAAGTCCCTTTGCATTTTTCCACATCTCTTGCCTATCATTGATTATGTCGTACAGTATTTATTTCAAATTCTAAATGTTCATTCATGGGTCAAAGTGGGTCAATCCGTAAAATTTTTTTCGTGTAGAACGAACATAACTCAGACATGAAAAAATATATTTCGTAATATTTTGGAAAATTTAAATATCTCGTGTAGATGAGATGAATGATATTTTCGAGATTCAACTTCTTTCTAACCTACGAGTTTAAAAATGTTTAATCTTCAATTCCATAACAAAACTACGTAATGTAATATTTGAGAGGACAAGTTCCCTTATGAAGGTTAGGCTATGTCACAAGTGGAAATAATACAGAAGCGGACAGTGTACTGTCTCGTAAAGAGATGGAAACTGGTTATTTAGCAGAGTAAAAACCCGTTACATATAAATGTAATTTTCCTAGAATGGAGTTAATTGAAGTAATTGACTGAGTGGTTCAACTCGGTTTAAACTTAGATTAAACTCTATGAGACACGTACGTATAGTCTGCTCTGCAACCAAAACACCCCATCTGACATTTTAACAATTAGCAGGTGCTTAACTCAAAAAACAAATCTACGTTTCACGCCACGGTCTTAAGTGAGACGTTTATTATTCTCCTTGCACTGCTTCGAAAAGCCAGAGTAATTTTCCTAAATTGATATTCCAGACTTCTGAACAATTCTCACGACGAAATAGTGCTAATCGATAAAAGGAAAATTAAAAAAACAGGTCCCATGATAATTTTTCGAAGTTTCAACTACCGTTTCAATTTTATCGGGTCTACTCTCAGCGGAACGAATTCGAATTTCCTTCGCAGGAAGTTTCAGAGATCGCTTTCATGGTGGCGATCCTCCATTTCCGGAAGCCAAGAGCAGTTTTTTGCTCTAAATGTCGAGAAATAGTAATTGCGTCAATCAGCGTCGGAGATTATTTATCGGAAAGTGAGAATTACGTTACGAAACCTAGTCATAAATTTAAAAATGTAACCTATTTTCAATATTTTCCTATTATTATGTTATTATTATGTCTCAGGAAATATTTCCATGGGGCAATATGTAAATTTTTATGCCCGCAGCAGAATTTCGTGTATATAAAACAACAAAGAGAATCAATTAGTATATATTTACCTATTATTATGTAAAACATGTACTCTACTGTGTCAATGCAGTTTATGAATAATGATAATAAATACCCAACAGCCATAGATACCAGTACCAGTAGAATCCTTTAGAACATTCAGCTACAAATATTTGGGTATTATATTAACCTCATCAGGGATGAACTTTAGGTTAGGTTAGTTAAGGTTACAATAATTTCAGAACAGTGATTATAAAATAGAATAAACCGCTATTAGCGGTAATATTCGACGAGGTTTTTGTTTTAATGTTGACGAATTCTATGGTGAATAATTTTACAACTGATTCTAACTTTTTTTTCACTTATAATAATCATATGTGCTAATATCCCTGAGGCAGGTAAGTGTTTAACTGAGGCGTTGACGGAAGAAGCATCGACTATAAAAGGGTTAAATCAGCTGCATGCGACACGTCACGAACGCATCATACTTCCTGAAAGAATATCGAGAGACGTTCCGTTACGAGAGTTCATCGCGTATTCAGACAGCGTGCGTATTGCATCGAATGTATTCCCACAGTCGTATCGTTTTCGTTACAGCCGTGAATAACATCGCTGTTTATTTCGCTGGGAATAAAATGGAGTACCATGGATCGTGCGTCATTTATGAGGCAACTGTTCTTTTATTTTTTCCAGTATATAGGCTCACAAGGTTTTATTGCGTATAAACGGCGAAAGGCCTGATAAATTAAGGGTAAGGAGAAAGATCTCATGGTAGAAAATTTAGATAGTGATATACGGTGTTTGGCGTTCTTCAGTGCGTTGGGTACCGTAGAGGTTAATGGTGACCAGTAGTCGAGTTGCTAGTAGCGCCGCGCCGTGGCGACTAGCGGTAACTAGAATTACCCAGATTAGTATTAGATTGGCCAATAAGTAGCGTTGGATGTTTGCCATGAAGAGTACCATTTCTTTTTAAGTATAAAGTAATGTTCATAATTTGATTCTTTTATTATAGATCGGAGTGTCAGTATATTGTTTAATGAAACATTCTTTCTTTCGAAGAAAATAATTAAAATTTTGTACTAGGGACCCAATAAAGGAAGTTAATTTAAATGAACGATTAATTTAGTAACGATATTAATATTATACAAAATCAATAACTGCATTTCTATTAATAATAAGTTTTCTCATATCAATTATTCCTCCTTTTTCTTTCTTTCAGGGTGATAATATTTTTTTTTGTCATGATTATTTGAAACCATATATTTGAGTATCCCTGACTCAATCAATGACATGAAATATGTTTATAACACCACGAAAGAGAAACTTCCTGTTGGGTTATTTGTTTTTCAAGTTTGTCCAAGGCCATCTATATTTTGTATCACGTAAACGTGTATTTAAAGATATATATGTATATACACCCGAATCGTCCTCTATTTTCAATGATCTGAAAAATATTTGTAGTACGAAGGAATGGAAATTAGTGTTTTACACTTGGTTTGAAGCGTATATTTTTTCTATTACATCATGTAGCTGGTGGAAAAAAATACGTTTGAGTATACCTGAATCGTAACCTTCAGGTGTCCTTGTAAGTATGCAACCCTCCTTCTAACCTCTTTAATCTCCCCTCCATGCTCTTTAATCACCACGAACGTAGGGCTACAATTAACCTAGCCTACTCGCAACCAGTAATCTCACCCTGATTCAACCCTCTCTCCGACAGGCTGAGTATCTATTTAAAGAGAATCCAGAGGGTAAAATGTTTGAACCAGAGTACACGGAGGCGATGAACTCGGTCCTGGACATGCTTGACAAATTTGGCAACTTGGTCCTTCCCGAGGACAAAGTCAGCGAGAAAGTATTGACATTCTTGAAACGGGGAGTTAAGTCGGACGAATTGTCCGACAGCAGCGAGATGGAGGTCTGCACGAGTCAGAAGATAACAGCCTGTGTCACCCCGTGTTTCACTTACAACGACACGGACACGTACGAAGGAGAGGAGGAATCGGCGTACGAGCTGTCCGGGGTCCACGACAAAGAGGATTGACAGAGTCCGAACGAGCCGGATGACCTATTTCGGCGAACCTGAACGTTCGGTCGAACTGCCTGGCAATTAATTAATCCTTACTTGGCATAGCAATGGCAATATTTGCCAACGTCACCCGGAATTCCTGTAATCTGTTCAACCGCGCGTACTAATATACTGAGCTATCCCCACGTTGTAGTGATAGGAAATAGACTTTGTGTCCGTTTTGTTTGGAAACGTACTTCCATGCACGATATATCTCGGACGATATGCGTAATATATTGATATTTCGTATATAAATATTTATTCTAACTTGTGGTGTCTGTGAAAAGTTGCATGAATTATTGTAGCTGCAGATACGAAATTTTAAATCGAACTTAAAGAATCAGGGTGGTCAAAAGTATTATACATCGCGTTGGTTCAAAATGGTTCAACTTTCTGCTATTAAAATCTCTAATGGAAATGTAGGTTCACGTGTAAAAATTTATGCACAACCTTTAATGGAATTTTCAAGCTTATTACAGGATCTCCATTATCTACGCATATTTTTCGAGATATTTACGAGTTTCTAGATAAAGTAGACACCCTGTATGTATACTGACTCTGCAGCAGTGATCGAGTTCAGTATAGTAACTTTGGTTTCAAGGGTTTATTTGCAGACTAAGTGAACAATTGTGTTAAAATGATTGTTGTGTTATGATTGTGTTAAATGAGTATAATTTATAATGTTTTATGAATAGCTATTAAAATTAGTCGAGTATATGCGTTCACTAGAATTGTATGTGATTTATAATGAAAAATATAAGTTAACATTTACTTCGAAGTTTACAATATTTAATTCCTTTAGCCATTATGGGGTTATTAAATAAAGCATTAAACTATTAAATAAACACTATAACACGACGTTACGTTGTTAAAAAACTTTTTGCGATATTAATACTAAGTGTCAAACTTGCATATCGGCAATGTACTTAAATAATATACTTTTGTCAATTCCTTTTAACCTACTCTTAATTTATCCATTAGTCTACTGGATTCATCCAGCATGACAAAGACCCAAACATATGATACCTTCAGTTAATAAATTATAAAATACAAGATTTCTTTGAGGAATTATTCATTTTTTAAAAATCAGTTTGTAAAACCATGATTTCCTTTACTAAGTCTTCTCGAGGAGCAACAGATACCGCTTTTAGAAGATTGTTTAAACGACAGGTGAAGCCGTGGGTGGTAGTGCGTCGCGGTTGAGTCACGTGACTGTATCTAACAATAAGATACTTAAAACTATGAAAGATTCAATGTCTCCAATCTTCCATTCTTTATAAAGAGGACGATTTTCCAGTAAGATGTAATCAAGATATTTCTTCTAAAGCTGAACAACCCTTTCCTGATCTTTCAAGATACGGTGTACCAGAGAAAAATAAACGGTTTACGAGACGTTTAATCCGACAGGATTATTTCAAAGATAAACTGTCCATTCCTTAAAGCGAAAGACTTAAAAGAGGACGAAGCAGAGTAAATTGCTTGTACCTGATGCTGCACGTGACCAATATAATAGTGGAAACGATTCACGCGAAGCGTTCATTTTGTTAGGTTAATTGGTACCACGCGTAATTTACCGTAAAGCAAATAAAAATATAATTCTGAACATTTTTATATTTTAAAAGTTTTTATTGTTTATAATGTAAACTATTTTCCTGGACAGAGTAATCGAATAAAATTGTCACGTGAGCTAATATCCAAACACGGTAGCTACGCTTCTGCGTTGTGAGAGAAGCAAAATCTACTCTACCAATAAACGTCGACGACTAGCAATCTTAAACAAGTACATAAATACTGCTCAAACGTTATTACGCTATTTTCTACAGAGCCGTTGCACACGTTGCAACCCAACAGAGCTCGTTCCGTTCGATAATCGAGTCGTGTTCAGCGTTCGAAGTAAAATCCAACGCCTGAGTCAGGCTTCGCCTGTTGCATACACGTAGCCGGAAGTGCGGCCATATGCGAAACTCCCGCGTCTCCATTAGAACGAGAGGCGAACTACCAGATATCGAGTAATCGAATCAGCTTACTTGGATAAATGTGATCTCAAATATCAAAAATTATATTTGATATACATAATATATTATATACGATTATAATCGGCGCTACTGATTTCCTATGAAAAAACAAATCGGAAGTATGGAATAAAATTTTTGAAGACACTTTCTTTATCTTCCTCTCCCGAAAATATTTATTTAATATAATTATCCTTTAGCAGTAGATGCGTCTTTGTCAGAATAATAACCATAAGTTAAGAAGTTAAGAAATGTTAATAAAGGAATCATTATATTCCTATTTGTCAGAATTTCATAAAATTTTTGTTTTTTATTAACCGAGCTGGAGAATATAGTACCAGAAGGGATTTAATAAAAATGAATTTTATATATTCAAAAATTTATACAACGTAATCGACAGACAATAATAAGAATTGATAATCAGAAGTTTAATTAGAAATTTAATTGAAAATGCAAGTATGTGACATATGTTTCTCTTTACAACCGCAGAGTTAAGGTCCACGGGCGAAAATTCACTCGGTACTAGAAGCCCAATGAAGGACATTTCATTCCACATCTTTTATTTATTTTTAGACAGATTTACCATAGCCCAAGTTATACGCCTAGCCTAAGGACATCCGGTATATCGAACGAATGCAGGACACGCAAGTTTGGAAGTCGAATGTTCAGACCTTGACCGATTCACGGTTCTATCGGAAAACGAAGACTTCCAAAGTAGCCCAATTATAGTAAGCTATGCTTTTTATCAACGAACTATTTCGATAATATGTATTCATCAGACGTCCTATCAGGAAAGCAATTATCGTAGAATTTTTCTCATAAAGGCGTTATGTCGCCACAACCGCAAGGGTACAAAAGGTCGGGCAGCCATTGTTCCACGGATGAAAAATTAACAAAACGTGAAGCGTAGGGGGTTTATGAAATTCAATCGATCTATTCAATTGACTTTTACGTGTATCGGAGAACAACATTTAATTCGCGGGAATGTAGTTCAGCGAGGAGGAAGTATGTACGTGAGTCGTGGAAGTGTGCATGACTATTAAACCCCTGCTCTGGTCGCTTGTCAATTTACTTTTGACGTTACATCGCGTTACGTTAAAAAGTTAGAAAATAACAGAGAAAATAAACGAACAAATAGAAGACAAACGGGAAATAAATGACAAAGGAAAAAGAGAGAAAGGAGGAGAAAAGAGAGGGAAAATATTTTTAACGCTTTGTGTATCCATGGAGACAAATTTTTAAGCGAATTACAAAGCTTTGACAGTGCAATGCGTTGACTGCCAGTCAGATGACGCGTTAATATTTCCCTATGACGCGGTCGCGAGCTTAAAATTTGCCATATCCGGAAGACTATGAGCCCTCTATCGAGCCGCAGGCGGACTTACGGGGCCAAGGACGATGCACATTGTTCCGCGTCTTTAATATGACGTAGGTTTGCTCCTTTCGTTGTGAGCACTCGTAGTATCTTGTGGCTTCGCTTTTTCCTGTTTCCTTCGAAAACAAACGGGGAATTGCTTTACATTGCCAGGACACATCGATACAAATACGCCTTTACGCGCACTTTCTGTCTTTACAACTGGGTTGTAACCTAAGTGCGCAGCTGGTCACGAGTGTCGAGACACTTTGGTCGAGTCGTGATCATGGTAGTACACGAGTGTTACCAGAACTCAGTTTAAATTAGTGGGCAACTAACGACTAGAAGAAATTCTTATTATGTCCTTGTTTGTTGTTTATTTATAAATTACTGTGGCATATTTGTGTCGTATATTAGCATTGTCCTAGTAATATATTGAAATAATTGAAGAGTTACTAAATAACTAAAATAATTAGGAAAGAAATAGTATTCTACTATATAAAAATTAAAAAACTAATCTGTAAATTAGTGTATCCGTATATTGACATTATGAGATTAATAACAAATAATACAAGTATATTAAAATTAAGAAAGTAATAGGATATATAATAGTACATTAGTATTAAAAGATTGGCAGAATACTGGTATGAAATTCAAAATGTGTGTCAGACGCTTTCAAATGTTATCACTTCAATAGATCTCGATGATCTCTATAATTGTTTAGAAAAGCCTTTCGCACTCTGAACATAAATTAAAAACTGAAAGTAATCCGAAGGTATAAAATTTTTCAATTGACAGGATCCTTCTATAATATTTTACATCACCTGGTGGATTACCTAATTCTTGCACATTAGCCTTGAAAAATTGCTTTTATCCAGATCATGATACCCGGTTAATATTATTTACAGTATTATAATAAAATTATATTCTACCAAAAATAAATACTTCTGAGTGATAACGTATATACGCATACGTGTAGTACTCGTGAAAGTTCTGTCAAATATCCATAAATATCCCACAACGCGATATAATAAATTTTCTATCAATTTCTTTATTTTAGCAATTTCCATCCTGTTCCTTCTACTTATCCTCCTTCTCTCTAACTTTTTATCCGGTAGTTACGGGAAACCATTTCTTTTAAACTTTACAGCGGGCTGCTATCGATCTCCGCGTAAATATAAATAGGATTTGATGCGTGTCAAGTTCAGAATGAACATGAACGCCTATATCAGTTGCGTAAATAATGCAATAATAAATCGATTGAAAATACAATAATAAATCGTGTTACACGGATCGATGCGTCCAAACTTACCTAAATGTGGGACAGGTGGTCCACACTTACATAACAAAAAAAAAAATTCAACGCAAACCGGTACGTTCGAAGTTCGTACACGCCTAGGAATACCTGACAAACACGTCATGCCAAATGCCAAGCTTCGAGTCTTCATTGAAACATACCACATGATATTGAAATCAGAACGCGCAGAAGGATCAAGAAGCGAAACACCTATACACTTGCTCCTCAATTAGACCTCACGGACTTCGATATAGATCTTTAATGAAATCTTCCATTTCCCAGTTTCAAATACCGAGTATAAGCAAATTCAATTACGTGTTCGAAGGATCCGGAATAGATATGTAGCTGTATACTATTCTGGCCTCAACAGGTAAACGTTCCCGAGACGCGTAGGTTCCTCGAGCAGTCGCCTTGAAGCGTCTGTTAAATCAGGGGCATCGATCGGAGATCACGTAGGGGAAAGAATAATCAGCCTCCTGTCAAAGGATGAAACCGCAATTGGAACGTTCTCGGTATCAAACGAAGGCAAGGATTGGTCGGTTTAACACAAAAGCGCAAATCGCTAATCGACCCTAAGTCTGGATTTAGCACGGGACCAGAAGAGACGCCAGGGGTCTCGAAAGGATAGAGAGAGAAATGGTGAATAATTTCGCAGGAGCAAAGTCGGCCCGACGCCTCGTACACTGCTGGGTAACGTATATAGGCGAAGCGCGGGCAGTATATCTGTATCTTCGAACACCTGTTAGCAGCTCGTGTGGGCGGCTCGCCACATCGGCTTTAAATTCTCGCCACGATTAAGCACGAAGAACCGCTTCCTCGTCGTTCCGACCGAATCGCAATCTCCCGTTACGGTTTATCGTACCCGCGCCGGTCACGCGGTCCTCTTTGGAGTTCACACTTCACCAACCGGTCTACCACACTCGTGACAACGAACGTGGACCAAGAGAACATTGGTCCGAGTGAAAGGGAAGAGAAAAGAAAAAGGAAAAAGTGTATAGACTTACCGGTGTGGCCCTGAACAGAGTAATTAGCTTCCTCGCTGGGGACCACAGCGTCCTCGAGGATGCTCTCAGAGGCGGTCTTCACGACACCCATATCCGGTGGAGTTGCTCTTAACTAGTGTGACGGTGCGTAGAGTCGACGTGGTACACGCTGTAAGCGAATGCGACGAAGTGAGGTTGTTCCACAGCGATTACCTCGGCTTGATCGTGCCGCGTTGTCTGCCGTTGTCGGAATGCTCGGCGCCGTTTCGTCGACTTATTGCGTCTGCGTCCGCGCCTGCGTCCGCCTAGCCTCCCTATAGCCCTCTATCCTGCTCCTTTTCCCTCCTTGACCCTCACGCGCGTATGTCCTATCCCCCTGTTCTTCCTGCCCCTCCGTATCCCCGTTACTTGGCCAGCAACGCATCACTGGGACGGGGAAGCAAGGCAATTCCTAGGCCAGGGTGAACACTCAGGCAAGAAACGGGGTAGCGGCGAAAGGGAAGAGGTGGCGGTAGTGTACTGGACTAGGCTACCGAGCCTCGACGCGTCCGATCGTCACGGTAGGGGGTTCCTGTCAGCCACTTTTGCCGCTTCTGCCGCCACCACGCTCTCATGGCAGGGCGGGGTGCGGCGGTTGCCAGCACACAGGGGCAATGTCGACCAGCTGGGTCTCGGTGAAGGTCTCGGCTGGAACAGCTACTCGTGTCCAATAATGCATCCCTTTGCCTAGCCGTTTTCCTACCTTTTTCATCCTACCACGTCCTTTCTTCTACACCCCCATGCGCTCTCTGCCATCTTCAGAGTCCTCTTACTCGAGTGCCGCGTAAACGCGATTAACATATGAGAGGATTACACGTTGCGGATTGACGGATACTTCACCTGCGTAATCCTGATTGTAAACAATTCGCGCTAGCTGCGCAAGCAGGGTTATCGGGCTCGTCGCGTTCCCAGCACGTGCACGTCCTTGAAAGCTGCCGCGGCTATACATAGCCTCGCGGGTGCATGGACCGCGCGCGCCCTCTAATTCCAGCGTTTTATACAAGAGGCCAGTACCCCATGCAATCCCTTCGAGCCCTACGTCGACGTTCGTTGCAGGGACTACCTGTCCCGCCTAGAGCACGCGTTGCGGGATAAGAAATCATGTTTTATGTAACGAACCGGGTAATGGGAGTGCGTGGCTATGTGCCACTTAATCGTCGCTGTGGCTAATAGAGGCCTGACAACAGCCTCGAGTTTCTTGCTCGTCTCGTAAACGGGATAACCGCGAAGAATTTATAATGGTCGTGAAGCTTTCAGCCGAGGACCGCGTAAATAGCAGCCCAAGGGTAAAGAGACGGATGGATTTATTAATCGCGACATTTCTCGCGAGACTTGCCCTCGTCGATTTCCTTTCTTCCATCCCTTCTTTCCTCCTCCTCTAAAGTCCCTTGGCATACTCCGTCGATCCAGGCATTCCATCCTCATTATCCCCGCTATCTCATTGAATTTCCGCCCTGCTGTACAGACGTCACATGGCGTGAGGTCGCGCGCTCCCCCGTTCAGCCCTACCGCGAGACTTGTTGCACGCGAACCGACGATCGAGCGGGTCTTGCTGGGTCAGCAGAGGAGTGGCCTCTATCGCAATGGAAATCCTTGATCTTACCCCTAGCGGACACGTGGATTCGACACGGATGCGAGTATCTCAAGGACTCGTTTCGATCGTGGTTCATCCAAGGTCACGTCGCGTTTCTTTCAGCCTGTCTGCCTGTCAGCCTGACAGCTTGGTTGGCCGTGTGCTCGCTGTTTCCCACGAGAACGGGAGAGGGAGGCGCGCCGGCGTTCCACCTGATTTTCGAAACCACCACCCTCATCCCTAGACTTTCCCTGTTCCACGGCCTCCCATAAGCCAGCGGCCTCCTTCTCCAACCCTCGTCGGTGTTCGCCGTCCTCTGCCGCCGGTTTCCATCGATCGAATGATCCCGCCGTGGCGCCCGGATTCGTGCCTCCATATGTATGTGTGTACGCTTGTGTGCGTAGCTGCACAAGTACAAAGGCGTCGGATAGCGTGCATCGGCGCAACTGGTGTAGCAACGATCGATTTGGGTTCATTGTATGCCGTCGCGTTGCATCCGCCACTTTTTCCCCCGGGTTGCCTGGGACAACGCTCAATATGTATGTGCACGCGTTTCTGCGTCTCCAGCCACATGTCCTACACCGCGCGCTACCTGGTAAACGTTGCATCCTCGTTGCTGGAGTCAAGGTGACGACGTAGATAAGGAACACCTTGAAACTGTCGAAGGAAAAGACAAGGAGAGCAGAAAAGGAAGGAACGCGTTTCGTCCTGGGCCTGTTAGCGGACTCTTCGCTAAGGCTACCTAGCAGGTCCGTGCCACAAACGTGGGGATATCAGTGTCAGGTCGGTAACTTCTATATGTAGAGAGCAAAGGTCTGACTGAATACTTTCTAGAAACATCGAAACTCCTCGAGTACCCCTGGCGATGAGAGCAAGGCAATCGTTTTTGGCTAACTGGTCCAGTATCCTTTGGAGGCTTTTGGGTGGCATTAAGCTATCATCTCAAGGATATCGTTGATTTTGTTAGTTAGCATCATGAATTGTGATCCAACTGACATCACGAGTAGTTTCGTTGTTTCGGATTTACTTTGGAATCAAGCTACACGTAGGGAAGGGTACAGTTAGGGTTCATTGCTACGAGACTGAGTCTATTTTACTTTCCTTCGTGTCGGTTTTTGCAACCCTTGCTTGGGTAATTGGGAGATTATTTCTTCTGACAAGTTTGCTGTCTGGAAGAGGCAATGCGGGTTAAAAGCTCTAGGGTTTGGAAAGCTTTAGCTTGAAAAACGGCAACGTCTCGAGCTTCGGTCCACTGTGTTTATATTAGAGCCCCTCTGAGTCTAGACATATGGATTATATTTAAGCATTTGCTCTAGTTTGTTATTCTACGTAATTAAATACTGTATCGTGTTTTGATAACTGTGGATTTATATCGTTGAATAGAGCGATATTTATAAACAAGGGTACATAGATAAAAACAATTTTCCAAACTCGAAATACTGCACAGATATGTAGCAAACAATACCGATTCGGTGCAAGGTTATACCAACAAAACGGTTTGGTGTTATTTTTCGCGTGTACGCTTTCACTCGGTTCGATTAAAGGGAATAGATGCGAAATAAATGATAAGAAATAAATAGCAACGTCGGCGGCATATATCGTAAACTGAGTACGTATAAAATTTGTTTCGCAGTTGGGAATTAAATACACGTGTTATCATCCTCAAACGAAACACGCAGATGGAAACAAATTACGATCGCTCTGAATTTATTGCCGGACCTGTACCGGAGAAAAATATCGTAGTTTGTTCTCAAGGGACAGAAAATCACGAAGGAGACGATCGACAATTATTCCGGAACAAATAACTTTCCCGATGAAACTATAGCTGTGCAATCGTTTACCCCGAGCAACGAGTGCACTCGTGAGGGATCCCCAACTCGAACAGCGCCAGGTTCCCGCTTAATAGACGACTTCCGAGGAAATGACTGGAAATGTCGTCGTAAAATGGCGGTAATGAGGCGTATTTAATAACGAGGCCTATCGAGAGCCTCGTTTACGGTTTGTCGTGGAAATAGATTAAAGTTTATAATAGAATCAAGGAAAGGCCAGCAGTCTCCCAATAGTTGGTAGACGTGTAGCCTGTCACGTGGACAGGAGACAGAGACTAAAATTATTTAATGTTCGGGAATAGCAATCAATATTGACCATACGAGCATCAGTCTAGCGAAGTTGAATACGCTTGGTAATTTTGTTGCAGTGTACAGAATGTGATCAAACTAGCGAAACAATTGATTATAGAAACTAAATGCGATGATTTTTAAATATCATATATTAGATTGAAGATAGAAGATCATCTCCTTTGAAATAAAAGCATTGTTCTTGAGAGATGATAAATGATGCTATAAGTATGATTAGTTCAATCTTCGCTGGTATTACATTCACTGAAGAGAATGAAATTCGTATAAATTAATAAAAAGGCATAAATTTCTTGTAAATTAGTAAAACCTTTAGTTAAATAATATAAAGTAAATAACAAAATAATACTAGGAATTAATAAAAAGTATTCATTTTTTAATGAGCAAAATGCATGTGTATATTGAGTAATAAAGGTTAACAATAAATCAATATTATTCGTGAAAGAATTAAAGCAAAAATTGTCAAAAGAAGATCCTCACAGTTCACCTTTAGTTACTCTGCTGTGAATTTTAATGTGCAAAAATAATTTTCCCCATTTTCCAAGTATTTATTATTCTTTCTCGCACAAAATCGCCGTTAGGGGAATTGCATCGATAAAATTAGCAAACATCGATGAATTTCTCTCGAGATCATTCATTCCACGATTTCGAGAGAGCTGTTGTGCCCAGGGGGATTACCGTGTTTCAAAAATACACGACAGTCGTTTATTTTTACGCCTCCGTCACGGATATACACCGACCGGATTAAAAGTCCGTAAGGTGTCGCTCGCTGTTGCACGCGACGCTGTACGTGACATTCTATTGACAACGAGAAGGCGTGCCAATATAACGACGCCAGCACTCGATCTGGCACTGTTAATAAACGAAATTTAAATAGAACTGTTGATCCGTCACTAACGAACTTTTACAACTATCACGATGGTTTGTGTTCGGCCAACGAGAATCGCCGATTTTCGTCCTGCAAGTATGTACGTTCGAATTAGAGGTTATGCAAGCGCACATGGCTGACTTCCGAAAGTGCAGGAAGGTTAACTCGATCTCTCGGTCCAGTGAATCTTACCGCCTCGTCGTGGTGCATTCGAGGAAAATAATTTTTGAAGAAATTGTAAAACAATTTCGAAAACTTGGCAAGGATCGCTCTAGTATCCACGTGGAGGGTTAGGGCAGGACTGTTTTAAGAAATAAGGCTTCTGGGAGTGTTTGGAAGTTGGAGGGAGACTTTATAGCGGTTTCGAGCGAACGCGTGTAAGATTGAGGATTTTCCAGAGCGAATGGATAGCTTTGGAGGGAGTCCAGAGGAGAATTTAGGGGGATGGTTTAACGAGGGTGAGGTGTACTCGGTGGTAACAAATTCTGATTTCGATATTTAGTTACACTTATCGAGTTACGTTCAGGTTTAAGGACGATTAGCATAAAAATTCAGAATTAAGGAAAATTTAACATTGTCTGCTGCCAGGAATTCGTCAAGTTAAAGATCTGTGTTATTCGACTCGAATGTTACAATATTGCGAGGGACGAATCAAAATTCTTCAGGCATGTAATACGAACCGACAGAGTGAACAAATGGTCAATTAAGATAGAAATTTCGAAAGCAATTTTGTCGAAGTAAATCGCGATTGTTCAGCTATTGCGAATGACTACCCAGTTTCTATTCATAACACACGCTGCGTGCGAATAAAAGGGAATCAAGGGCGATTTGTTGCTCTCAGTTTCGCACTTTTGCGCGATAACAAAAGACTGTTACGCGATAAATGCAACTGCAGCCTTGTGAGTTTTTAATACTGCGTCGTTTTAATATGTCGGCTTACTAAACGCGAGGTTATTGCGAAATCAGAACAGAGGATTGCAATTTACCCCGACAGGGTTAGCTTGCGGATTTATGTTAATCAAGCGTTCGTTTCACCTCCTGCTGCTGAACGTTCTCGTTTGTTCGTGCATCGTTCATAACGCTTCGAAATAATAATGCATGGCACTTCTGAATTAAAATAATGACGCAAATTTCTGCAATTTACTATCTAGTGAAATAATAGTTCTCAAAAATAGTAAAATGAATTGTAGTATCTCTAAAATAAAAATAAAAAGTGAAATTTTTCGACGGTGCAACATAACCTGAAAGTACTTAACATTTTCGACAGTGAAACATAATCTAAAAGAGGTAGAATTCGCTAATGGTGCAACATAACCTAAAAATGGAAATAAATGGAGCAGTCACTCCACCGTTTGAATTTTTAATACAACAATTTACAGGCTAATCAGAATCTTTTGATTAGAATAAAAAGGTAATGAGGCATGTTGTATAAAAGTGTACAAGACAAACCTACGTAATGTCCTAAATTATTAGTGACTATGGTAGAGAACTAGTCGCAATATCAAGGGGAATCTTAAGACTGAGGGGCATCTTTAGTTAAGTATTTACAGACCCAGTGGTTAGGGAATGGTTAGGTTAAGGGAAGAGAGCAAGTGTACGTGTGCGTGTATGATGGATGGCAGGGTGAGGTTAGGAAGGTCCAACAGGGAGCGTCGACTGTAATATAAAAGATGAAGGAAACGCGTTGAGAGAAAATTATGAACGAGTATCTGCAAGATGCAATCAGGAGCGTAATGAACGGCAATATTGCCTCAGTTTTACCGCTAATATCTCGTTATTTAATATAACGTATGCACGCGCAGCCACTGTTCCCTGTCACGCTTATACAAGAATCTACACTTGTTTGTCAAAGTTGATATAATAAATCGTTCTTCGTTCCAACGGAAAAAAGTTTATTATCGTCAACTTCTGTGTGGAAAATGGAGGTAGATGCCGTAGCTTTGTTTCAACTCGATGCAGTTCACTATTGAATTAAGTAAATGGAATTTCATTACGACAGAAATGCACGGTTCGATGGGAGGGTCCGCGTGTTCCGATCCGGTGTTTAGCACTCTGTCGTAAATCAGTACTGTCGCAACGGAAATGGCAGTTAATTGCTCCCCATGCATTGTAAATGCACTTTTTGAACCACACGGCACGCTGGGTACCGACGTGACTTGTTGCGTATTCAATCGATGGCGCTTCGATCGCGGCTACGTTGGACATTAAAGCGATTAGCGAGTCCTACCGGGTTAATTAAACCTTTGTTCGTTATTATCCACGACAACAGAAAATAACCGTATGAAAATATTTATTTCAGCACCTTGTAATCGTTTTATCTCCTTTGTAATTGAAAATGTAAATTTGTACGTGTACTGCTCGTCTGGTTAATTCAGATTTATTTCTCTGGTATAACTGGAAGGTTTATTAAATTATGGTATAACACTATTGGCGACTATGAAGGTGAAATATGTTGAAGAACAATCTGACTCCGTCTTTGTTCATTATTAAATTATTTTCATTTTCAATGTCCATGTACGTATAATTTTTACATAATTCTTCACTTTCGTTCGCGATTCCTCCTTTTTGCCGACGTCTTATTACCAGTTCACTGTTTCTTTTTGCATTCATCTAATTACAAGTACATAGCCACATTTTGCGTCTTCAATTTGAGTGAGACTGAGCAGAAAGCATCCTATTTACTCGCCACTCGTTCAGTACAGCAAGTATATACCATTACCGTTGTTATTGTTTGGAAACCAGTACTTATATACTTAACCCTAGAATTTGTAAAGCCTTCAGTCGACCCAGAAGAGATAAGGGGGTCCTTTGAGTTCTTACTTCGTTCAGCATATTTTTCCTTTTCCTTTTTAATTACAGTCTGCATACAGATTTACAATTTTCGATCATGTTATATACCAAACATTTTGCAAATTGTATTTATACGTACATAGTGGAATGATCTTGAAACAGTTTTATTTTATGTAGTTAAAGTTCAAAATCAAGTTTATAACCACACAAATCACTAATTATATAATCAGGAGAGATGTATGCCATTAGACATACTATCTAACTTTTGTATACTAATTAACACTAAGTACTACTTGCGTCCATTACATTGAATGTATAATATATATAATATAATATAATATATGAAAGTTACTAGATTACCATACATTATATTATTCTTTTACCCCACACGAACAAAGAAAACAGATATTCTTATTTCTCGAAGAACAAGACTTATCGAGTCAACTGCTGAGCGACATAACCTCAAAAACTGGACCTCGGCAAACACGATCCGTCACTCGTGAAAACACGACGGATATTCGAATCTCCCGATATATCTCGGCCAATGTTTGTCAGGTGGGGTAAAGCAAATCCTCCTCCGGCATCCCGACGTGTCGCAGACATGAAAAAACGAAGAACCATAGGTAAAGGAGCCGGATCGTCCCACGCTGCGCGTATCCAGTGTGTAAGCTACAAGCTTCACACGCGTGAGAGAATAGTGAATACCTAACACCATTATGTCGCGGATTCCGCAATTAAAGGAGGCGAGTCAACGAACAGGAACTACGTCTTTCCTGGACGTTAGCGGCGACAGTCCTTCATAGAATGTGCTGTCCTATATTTTTTTCAGGACAAAACCTACTTTATGCCGCGGCGATCCAGCCTTCGCAATTAAATGCGGCCGAGTATGAAACCATTGTGCCGTTGTTGTGTCATCCTTTCTCTTTTTCCTCCTCTTTTACAGAAATAACCTTCGAAACCTTCTTTTCTTTTGAGAAACGCGACGGGCAATCGTGAACCAGTTCCCTCATAGGCTGTTGCTCTAAAAAATACTCGGTCATCAGGGATTGCTGGGAAACGAAGATATAATTTGCATAAAGACCGGCGTGATAAGAACATTTGGCGTATAAACTTTCTCGAATGGCTTCTTAGTCGAAATATTTTTTGGACACTTCCATTGGGGTTAAGTTAAGTTTGGGTTAGGTCTGAATTCATTTGTATTTTTCCTATTTCTGTTCAGGTTCTTCTAATGTTTGCTCAGGCACTACGTGTTATATGAATGGAAGAGAGTGAGAGAAAAGAATTTTTTTTTACATAGGAGAAGGAAAGTTTATGACTGTTCAATTCAGGTACGTAGTAATATTTTCCCCATTTTTATTGAATTATAGTTTTTTTTTCTTTATTGAATTATAGTTGCTTTAGGCACACAGAGAATTCTTTATCATTTCAAGTTCGTAAATTAAAATGAATGTATGGATGTATTAATGGTTTATTACAACCAATGAATGAAAGAAATTACTCGAAAAATGTCGACGAATAGAGTGTTCAAGAGAGCTAACCACTTTCACTGACATTACACTGGCGATTTATTAACAAATTGAGATACCAAGAGACAGTCATAAAGTAATTTGTACTATCTATTTCTATCTGGTCCAGTAAAAGCATGCGGCCGTTAGAAGTACCTTCAGTAATTATGCTATAAAATGCAATGCATAATAGGGTAGTCTCTAACTTTTAGCTAGTAGTGCTTTTAGAATATAAAATATATTCTTTACGAAATTATTGAATGAACTCATTACATATTAACAAATTTCGAATACTAAGAAAAATGTTATGAATTTGTAATAAGCACATTTGAGATAAGTAATTGAGTTATAAATTACACTACAATATTTAGTATCATGAGTTATTTACATTATTTTGGCCACATAAATTACACTAATACAATAAAATATTTGTTTGACGAGTTATATCAATTGAGATTGCAATTATTCGTTATGAGAATGTAATTACTTACATACACGTATATTATTCAAATATTATTATATATATATTTTTCATATATTTTCCTATATATGGGAAAAATAATTTAGAACGTAGAAATGCTATAGAAAACCATCATTGATTTTAGATAATAAGCTGATACCAAGCCAGCTATAATTATTTCACTAAATTCTTAGTTGCTGTGTTCACACCCAATTTTCGTGAGGATATAACGAAAACTTAAAATGTCCATGTTACTTTTTACCGTTTGCATCGCCATTTTATCGGAAATGTACAACGAGCTAATAAAGATTGCTTGTACTCATTTAAAGTTGCTCAACTTTCTTAATTAGTTTTATATCCCGATAAAGACCAAGTTTTAATGATCGCTAATTTTATGACTATAACAGTATAACATATATAAAAATCAAAGGAACTCACATTTACATTCAATCATCTTCCTACTGCACGTATAATCGAGATGATGACCTGTACAGAATGGAATTCTAATATTCACAATGGAAAATAATCGCAACGTGATAAACGAGAATATAAAATTCCAAGCAGAAGCATGCGATGCGATATTACCTTGATATATTATCGAAACGTATAAGCGATTAATATATTACCAGATATTACGAAAAGAAAAATAAGATAATAATATACAAATAAATTATGTAACCAAATAATACACTGCAAACATAATTAATACACCATCTTGAACCTTGTTTACTGAAATACACAAACTGCAACGATAGTCGAATAACTAGTTCAATTTGCAATTTCAATTCCATACCTGTATTTACAATATGACAAAGAAATTTCTACAGTATCGGAATTAAAGGGTTCAAATTTCCTGTAAAATTTTCGAGCAGACGTACACTTGGTTTATTAACATCGATGCAAAATTTAACCAGCTGACTGACGCAGTATGAACGGATTATCGAGGGAAATGGAAGCTGTATCGATTAAGTAACTGCATACTGACTTGTGGACGACAAAGTTTATGCGGAGACCGCGGATTAAGCGAGTTTGTAATCCACTGAACTTACAGCGGCCAGTTCAGGGAAGCTTCAATGTGCAATCCACAGTCACCGAGCATCCCCAGAGTTGTCGTTCCCGTCGCTAATTGCGTTAACGTGCGTTAACGAGCAAATGGGTCCCCTTTCTTTTTTTAAATATCTTGCCCCAGTGCCACGAAATAATCCGAATATCCAATTTTAGCACTCTTCAATACTCGCGCACGATTATGCACACAGAGTGACATCTAACACGACCACCTCGAATCACTCGCGAGTTATATCCAGCTAAAATATCGGAAACTTGACTCTGCTTGCAATATTCTTTTAACAAGTACATACTAGTGTTGATTATTCTTCTCAGACTGTTTATATCGAGTGTGACATTGAATTTATAAACAAAATAAAATGCAAGAATATTAAATAGTATGGATTAGGACATGACGGAACTAAAGAGGTTATGTTTCGTGAAATCTATAATGAAAGCGTTACTGGTATGGCAAAATTAAGAATTTCTATTTTTAAGAGACACAAATTCTTTTTGATTACTTCTCTTGGACTGTTTATATTGTGTGTGACATTGAATTTAGAAAAAAATTAATTATTGTAATTAGGGAAGAATATTAAGTGGCATATAATAAGACATGGCGGAGTAAAAGAGGTTATGTTTTGTGATATCTATGATGAAAGTATTCTCGATACAGTGAAGTGAAGAACTAGTCATATAAGTGACTTCGTGATAATTCGGCATCGTATAAACCATTTTTTTACCGAATAAATAATTTGATAATACAATTTCAAGTGATCAAGTCATATACAGATTTCTAAATATCAAATTAGCTTTTACTGGCTCATTAAACACAGCTTTGATATTAAATGAACGATTTTCGCATTTACGAGGAAAAAATTAGTAATTAGAAATCCCAAGTGCCTCGCGAAATTATTAAAGAAGTTTGTACGTTCGTTCTCGGGAAAATTTGAGAATCGCGAGGAAGGTTAGGTGATAATAAGATACTAATGGCGGCATAAAGGAAAGATTCGAATCTCGATCTGCAAGAAATTAAACGCCTCGTCTCGCGTTAATTGCGAGACTTCTTCGCGCGATAATCAGATTACCTGCGAAACGAAAGTGTGCTTATTATGCCGTGTAACTCGATGCACCTCTATTACCACAGCAGATATAACCGATGAAATGGATGGACGTGGATCTCGTTCTTCGAGGAATTTCAATTCGTTTTAACTCGTTTCAACAAAGAGTAAACATCCGTTTTGTTTCATGAAGAGCTACTGCAAATTGTTACATACATATGTAAATGCGGCTTATAGCACTGGAACGTCGAGTCCTTAGGTTGTGTACTTAACTTTATGTCTAATGTGTTAATAGCGAGATGTACAGATCGATGTATGTGCGTGCTCTGTGTTTATTCTGTTTTCAAATTGCAGTTTTAAACTTGCAATCTGCAAATTGGAGTAGGAATTGGAAATGAGAGAAATAAAACAGAAAATTTAATGGTTTAATGAGTACTGTTTGATATGGAATATGGATTTCGGGTGAAAAGGAGATTCATAAATGAATTATAAGAGGGAATACAGATACTTGCATACCAAGTGTGGAAAACAGGAGAAGTCTATTTTTGTTGATTTTCAGGCTTTCGTGTCACTTGGTGGCTAAAAGGGAGGATTTTAATATAGTGCATTTGAAAAGGGGAACAACTGCCAGGTTCAAAGATGTCAGCTGTTTAAAAATAGGCGGTAAATCGATCATGTTTTTTAACAAATTAACGGCAAAATTAAAATTTTGCTTCAAGTGGGAGGTGGAGGAGAAGGCAAAAATAATATTAAATCTGAAAATAAAGTGAAGTAATGAAAACATTTTGCTTGTATGTCATCGGTTCAGGCTACTTAAATGCTTTGACATTACTTTCCTGTAAGGAAACAAAGAATTAATTTATTATACCATACTTCACTTCAGGAATAGATGTTCAGAATGTATTTATAATGTACGATTATCATTTTGGGAATGCACTTTGATTCTCTAATTATTGATACTCTCCAGGTTCTACAGATTTTCGACATTACTAAAAGTTTAAGATGAAGCAACATTAGTCAAAATATAATAATTTCCACAAAACAAAAATAACTATAATTAGAAAACAATGATGTGCCTTGATCACCTAGCAACAACAACATTCTTGCATCAGAAGATGACTCTCATATCCCATCCTCTGATATATTGATTTCAAAAATGACCGACCACGATGTCTCAGAATTCACGGGAAAGGAGATGAGGTGGCTGCAGTAAAATACAAAGTGACAGATACACTGGTTGCATGTTACAAAACATTAGATAAGCTTTATTAGTCGATATTTTACAATTCACGTGCGTGATTTTGCGATCAGCGCCAACGAGTCGTGCCGGTATCCACGATCGAGCGTGCCAGTACCGTTTTATCTCGTATTTCCGCGAATGCTTCCCATAATTCAATTCCACGTCGCGAAATTTGCGCTCTGAATGGAACAGAAGCAAATAGAAGAGAAAGAAGAAAGAAATTCGAGTCGAGACAGCGCTTTGCACGACGATCGAACGGCAGATTATCTATTGGCTCGTGACGCGACAGCGTGTACCTCTCTGCAACGTGTTTAGACATGCAATATACTTCTCGTATGCGGTTCAGTGACAGCGTCAGGAATGACGGCGTCGCTCCTCCTAGGGCACGCGGCCGCCATTTTCTCTACTACTAGCGCCTCAGCAGTGGGGACAGCGAATCAGGCCATTCACGTCGCATTTCGCACACTTCAGGGCCACGAATTCCGCGGTGAAGTCATTGCGATGAACTGATCTCTTGCTACCATTGCACACTGGACATAGTTGCCACTGGTAGCCACCGCAGAACAGGCACACTGTGCAGGCGTCCTCGCTCTGGAACCAAAGTCAATCATATGTAGTGAATTTGGATGTCTCTGAATAGGTGTATGTACATGTAAGTAAATCACGTGATAATTAGGTATTTGTAAAAATGTGAAATCGAGACTCGAATAATTTGGTCTTGTTACTATGATGGGGTTCAGAAGTTTGCACGCGGAAGCCGGTGTCGTGAAAGGTCCACCTCCGACTTGAATGATACTTAAGGAGTAGCCAAAGATATTAGATATATATTTTCGTTTAGCTGCAGTAACTCAAATATCCTGTAAATATCCACGTATTTGGTCTGAGTTAAATGAAAAAGGATGAAGAATAGGGTAAGAGGGAATGCTAGATTATCTGTCTGCATTCCATGAAAGATATATACACAGCTGAACAACTGAGAGTAACAACTATTGTATTGTGCAGTAGTCAATTCTATAATTAAAATCAATATTAGTAAACGCAATTAGGACTTTAGTATATTTTTATAGAGAGATTTTTATATTTATAATTTTAATATATTGAGTTGGTAATTGGTGCTGAACTGATTTTACCTTCACCCTGTCACCTTTCCAGAGATAGCCTAGTAAAGGTCCCTACCCTACCAGAGGACAGCACGAACAATGCACTTTATATAGATCATTTTATCCAGAGTTTATTCTGTTTATCAACATTTGTTCAATCATCCTAACTGTCAAAGGAGCCATTTTAGACTCGCAACAACGCAGCACAAATAATTAAAAAAAGTCAATGGCAATCTTGTAGAACTTAATTGTCGTGAGTACTATGAGTATTTCCGGCAGGAAGACAATAGGAGACTAACAACAAGTGTACAGTTCGGTACGTAACCATATTATAGTAACTAGAAATTAACTGTCATAAACACTCAGCTCATACATCACAGTGAAGATTCTTATTGATTAATTGCATTACTGGGTCTTGACTACGTGTGTCTGAATGAATTCCAAATATGGAGGACGTACCTGAGACATGTCTTGATTCTATTGGAAGCTAAGAACGAATTTCAATGGTGCTTAGACCAAAGTGTATGACTATAGAGTGGAAAAGTACGTGGCAGACTTGGACTCAAAGTTACGAAATTGTAGATGTTCCAAAATTGATTTTGCATCGATACTTAGGAACATTGTTGGTGTTTCTCTGTCGACTATTCCAGCCAATTCCATTCGCATAATGTCTACATCTCCGCCATTTAATGTCCGCGATCTAATGTTCGAATGATTGTTGGACGGTATCGTTCGACGATTATAAAACAAGCGTGACGCTTCTCGTTTCTGCATTAGTTTCCAGCTCACGGTGTATTCGATGACATTGCCCAACTGCGCTTTCACTTTGCTCATTTTCAATTGCATTCTTCGCAAAAAGACGTATGGACGTCAACCGAGCAGGGGATTACGAGATACGAAACTGTTTGTTTAACTTCCTCGACTTTGACTCTTGCAATTTCGAAGCATGCTGTAACATCAGCGTTTCTACCCCGATCTTTCTTCTTCCGTGTCTCACGGGTTGTTAATGATCGATTGGAATGCTTATGCGTTTTGACGATATATCGTATATCATGGTTAAATTAGTAGACATTTCCAGACTCCAAGTAATAAATAACAAACGAAATTGAATATGGTAATGAATGAACATAAAATAAACAGGATGTTGAAAATAATGAGGAAGAGATTATAAATTCTTATTCTAAACCTAATTCTTATATATCACTTTCAGCGTATTATTCCTTTAATATAAATTTATTAAAATGCTAATTATCGAAGCTAAAATATTATATACCTCCAGAATATAAACAATAAATTTAAAATAAATAAATATGATATTAAATGTACATGATAATCGAGATACTGAAAGAGAGGTTAAAAATGATTAACATTTCGTTTATAATAATTCTGTGTTATAATTTATGTTGTTATTAATTTCCACTGTAAACGGATGGCAATATTTATG
This sequence comes from Eufriesea mexicana, assembly GCF_001483705.2. Lineage (NCBI taxonomy): Eukaryota > Metazoa > Arthropoda > Insecta > Hymenoptera > Apidae > Eufriesea > Eufriesea mexicana. The sequence goes on along the minus strand of NW_016908289.1, from coordinate 405,950 downwards.
AAATCATCCGACACCGGGAAGCTGTTATCGAAATATCGTTAAAACAGGAAATTGCATCATACATAAATAAAAGATTATGCACCATGATGAACGCTACACGTTGTAATTTTTAATAAAAGTGTCGTAGAGTGATCTTCTAATATTAATTCACCCCAACCCAATATTAATATTATTGGCCCAATATTAATCTAATACCAAACCAACCAAATTTTAAATTCATAACTCGATTCGTCGTCAGAAGTCTTATTTACATCGATACCGAATAATCCGCCATTTTCATTTAAAGCTCTCCTGCGAAATACAAAGATTTAGTGAAAGAAGACAGCATCGAACGCGTACTGCTGAAATGAAACTAATATTCAACCTCTATTGTCAGAGCAAACAACTACATCCACACTCTTCGAATTCAATAAAATGTCGTCAGAAAATGGGTCGGAGTCAACAGAACATTGACGTAACACCGGTGTACAGTGTAGACGAAGTTGAGGCGCAGTGGAAATGACGAGACAGGATTGGCATTCAACGTATTAATGAAACAAATCTTACGTACATGTTTCATGCACAAGGTACATGTTTATCGCGCGAAGAAAGATGAGAATAGCGATGATCCATTATGCAAGTATTGCATAAAGAGATAGGGGGAAAGGGTAGGTCGTGGGCGTCACTTAATTACGCGTCTTTCTGACACACCAATCGGGTTAGTAATTAACTTTCATTAAAGATAAAAAAAAAATACATCTGGCCGTATTTTTCATGAGAAATCCAGTTTTCGATTCATACTTAATTTTGTGCATGCAATAAATTTTATCTTTCTCGAAAGATCAATTATAGACTTAATAGCCACATAACCTAACCTCAATGATCAACCCACGTATCGTTAATAATATCGTCACCTTGAACCAGTTATTTGCAACAAATTTTTCTATTAATTACACGCTTCGCTATTCAGAAGCTCGGTTACACAAAAAATATTATACGTAGCCTGTCATCCATCCGCCATTTTTCCCAGCCTGTGCCAACGGATTACGTAACCGCCACTCATTCTTCGAGTCTCATCCTTACCGCAGGAAAATCAGAAACGCATTTACCTGCCACGGGAGCTAACCGCACGTGAGGTTCCAAAGAGTGAGCGGAGTGAAACGGATGAAGAGAAGAAAGAATCTGAGAGTGTCTAACGACCGAATGGCATTCTTCAAATACGCCGGTGTATTATCATTGGAAGAAGTTGCCGGTTGATTTATGGGACCTTCGAGTAGGTGAAGAGTGTCCTTGCACGAGTCCAAAGGACAGCCACGATATTCGTAAGGGCCCGCGTGACATGGGGCGGGTATCAGGAAAGTGATAGTGGCAGCGACAGTGTAAACGACCTTTACTCGCTGCAAGGTAAACCTCAATTGCACCGACGTCGAAATTTATGATCGCGATGGAAAAGGAAGGTGGAGGCAGATATCGGCGGATAAAAGTGAAAGGATTCGTACAACCTTGTGTCCACGACGGATTACGGCGAACGCGAGCGCCCGCCAACACGATCAGGTTCCTTTATGGCTCGGGGTTGTGTGTATAATGCCCTGGCACAGCTGTTTCATTCTTCTACGCGGCATAAATATTCCAAAGACATGGAACACAGTTGCGTAGCGAATTCTCGGAATCGGCATGCAATTCCTAAACGGTCAAATAACTCTTCGACGGTTGGAATATCGACAGGCACCGTCGTAGCTCTTCCTCGGGATTATGCGTTGACGAGACAGCGTGGTAAATAAGCGTACACTGGATGTGCCATAACGAATGGATCCTTTCGATAGTTGAAGATGCAGCGGAAATTGAATCGAATTTCTTATAATAGATGTCGCTGTGTAGGATGTTTTTTAGGTTAGGTTCGATCGAGAAAGATTTACGGTTATGTAACAGTCCTGTTTCCTTCACTTTTAATTCGGTTTTAATGTTATATCAACTACTTCGATTATTATAGTAGTTACTGCAGAAAATATATTTTGGTCTCTGTCGATGGTCAGGGATGAAAGAGGAATTGAATACAATTGTTAGATATCACCGTGTAGAATGTTTTGTAGATTAGGTTTGACTGAGAAGGATTTACAGTTATGTATCAGTTCCGTTTCCTTTATTAATAATTCGGATTTAATGATGTACTAACTGCTTTGATTATTATAATAATTACTATAGAAAATATAATACTCTCGTCTCTGTCCATGGTTGAAGAAGGAGAATGAATTAAATCGAATTATTAGATGTCGCTGTATAGGATGCTTCGTAGGTTAGGTTCGATTGAGAAAGATTTGCGGTTATGTATCAGTCTTGTTTTCTTTATTCATAATTTGGCTTTAGTTGTATCATCTGGTTTGATTGCTATAATTGTTAGTACAAAAAGTATTGTAATATTTTCATCGATGTCGAAATTCGAAGATGGAGGAGTAATTCAAATTGAACTCTTACAGCAGATGTCGCTATTTAGAATTCTTTTTAGGTTAAGTTTGATTGAGAAATATTGGCGATTATAACTAAGTATTCTCTCTATTTATAATTCGGCTTCAATATTTTATTAATTGCTTTGACTATTTATTACTACAATATGAAGAGAGTAATAATATTTTTATTACTAGTTTGGTTACGTTGCTTTAAGTCGATACTTCTAGAATACTTCTTGCAATGAATGGGTCTTAAGTTTCGTATTATTGTATTATATATTACCGATCTTTAATACCAATCTTTAATAGATGGTTAAATCATTTTAGAACGGTATTTCTTAATAACATGGAATCTTAGCTGCTTTTATAATCATAGCTATTTGAATAAGCTGTTTTTAAGTCGACTTGGAGCTCAAACTATAAAAATAGTGTTAACGCGAAGATCTATTGATCTGGTATTTTTATGCAACTAATAATAGCGCTGAATTTTTTTGCAGGGATGTTTATAATAACAGGAAAAAGAAATCGCCAACCATACATTATTTTAGGATAGTAGTAACGTTCATATTTATAGTAGCGTATGTATCATCACCTCGTAGATCGATACTCGTTTCCCGAAAACTAATCACCGAATTAATCTACTGAGCACTTTAGAAAATAGAACGTATATACAGGTTGTCTCACACAACTGAGACAATCTGTAAAAATTACTTAATAATTAATTCTACAAATTTTTACACACATATCACCTCTATTTTTATAATATCTATAATCATTAAAAAAAACAGCTTATCCTGATTACATGGGACACCGTTTATATATCTCCTGTTTCTAATATACTCAATCTATTCCTAGGTGTACTAATGCACAAAATCTACCAAATTAATTCGAAAATATGTTCCATTGTGTACCATGTCAATTTGTTCCAATTGAATGAGACGTCATATACATCCGAGACAATTAAAATGTATTCAAAAAAGCTATCGATGAAAAATAAATTATTCTCGTGTCCAGCCGAGATGAAAACACTTATAAAATGCTACTTTTAATTACCTGGTAAGGCTTAAGCATGTCCCTCAGCTCTCCAGATTCGTTGAGTCGCTCCACGGTATCGAATCCCTGGAAAGAGAAATAATTTTATAACAACTCGAAGATAGTCCACAACGCAATATTAATAAAATTCGATGGTGAACTGCTAATAAAACCCAGTGAATTGTCTGCATTCTCTCTCTTTCTCACACAGATACACACGCACGCGCGCGCTCTTTCTCTCTGCGCGACGCCCGACTCCACTTCACTTGTTTGCAAAAGGTACATCTGGACAGGTCAATTATAATTTCAAATCCGCGATAATCGGTGACGATTACGAAGCATGTCATTACTGAAATGACACTGGAAGATCGTGTAAACCTGTATAAAGGAAGAGAACCGTATTAAAATATTTATTACGCGACTGAATGCCATCGTAATCACTTTGGTTTTGCTGTCAAACGATTTCCCTATTTCACGGTATTTTATCGTCGACCGTTTAATGATATGCGTGTTATCCTGCATATATGCGACAACAGCTGCTAGTAATGAACGTTTTATGAAGCTCCTCTGTTTAAACACACTCCAATGGTTTTTAACGATGCCAGTTTATTTTTCCTCTCATTCTCCCTTTTTCCAATTTTCATTTTCTTCATTCCTATTTTCTCTCTCTCTCTTTTTTTTAATGGAATGCACCGGTACGTAGAGTGGTTTGGCTTCCAGTGAAAGGAATTGGCAAATAATGCGCAGGCGATCTGTAAAAACGTGCCTCAATTTTTAACTCGGTCCGTGGAAATGTTTCGACATTAAAGCGTGGGACAAGAACCGGTATAACGTGGAACCTACTTTTAAAGGATTTTATCGCGACTGACCTGTCAGTTGATAACAACTCTCTTTTAATTTGCACAGATTTTGAGAAACTTCAATCTCATTTTAAACGACAGTGATTTAAAAAAAGGAACGAAAGGAAAAAGAAGATAAACCAAATGCCATTATACTTCTAAATGAACTCAAAAAATTTGGCGTCCAATCTCTAGCAACTTTGCAAACTGATTATACAATTTAACAGTTCAATATTTAATCCTCTGCGTTGCAAGGTTTTTTCATAAAATATAGCGACTCGAAGATTTTCTTATATTTTTATAAGCTTGTCGATGCTTTTAATACTAAAATAAAAAAATAAATCGGCGCCTGCTCAAGAAACGAGTGAAAAAGAATATTTCATTTCGATATTTCATGCGTAACTATTCCTAACATAATTATTGTTTCCTATTCGTTATTTAGGTCATAGCATTAAAACACATGGCGATTAAAATGCCTCAGACTCCAAAGGGAACAAATCTGCGTTTCGAATTGCCATGAGAATTTAAATGGACGCAGCAATTATGGTTCCCCGTCGTGCAAAATTCTTCTTTGATAATCACGATATAACGAATACCGATCGTTTGATTAATGAACCAATTAACCACTTCCATTAAGGACGCCGTCGTTAATTCACCGCTTTCGTAATACCCTCATCAGTCTCTGAATCGTGATTCATTCGAATCCCAAATCTCAGCCGTATCCCTTCCCAGCCCAGACCGAGGAATGTGCTGCGAGGAAACTTGTAAAGGTATTTTTTTCGACGTTCACGAACGCTGTGGTAATCCGTTAGGAAAAAACGATCCATGCCTTTCAGCCAACATAACTTATGTTTCTAATCCATCAGCATCGCGTTACGTCGAAACGGGACCGTGATGGACCATCATGAACGAGCGAGGAGGCACGCGAACGGCACGAACTACGCGTCTATTCGCAGACTTTTTCGAGGTTAGTATACGACCGAGCAGGACTATCACGTGGCGTGGTCGATTAGGAATGCGGTTGGAGCGTGGTGTGTTTCGTTTGCACACACTGGCAGGTCCGCCGTGGAGACCACAGAGGACCGTAGTTGCGCCTTGCAACGCAAGCCACTTCACCTTTCATTCCATCTTTCTTGTACCGACTCTGCGTCCTTCTCATTCTCGCAGCAGGCCTTGGATCGAACGATTTGACATTTCGCCGGCCCGTTTATACGCTCGGCCGAGGACTACGGCGAGTGACCAAAGAGGCGATGCGACCGTGTGCACGCGACGGCCCGACAGCCAGCGCCGCGGTGCGACGCTTCTGGCAAATTGGGCAATCGCGGGCACGTTGATGGCGCGACGACACGCCACGCTCCCCCGATACGTGTTCGGAAAGCGAAACTGTGCTCGGTGTTTGTCGCGATGAGGAAGCAACGATTGCGAACGCGACAGAATGTGGTTGAAATAGCGAGGTCGAAGTTTTGATTGACAGATTCCTTCTGCAGAGGCTTCTATTACCCGTTATAAAAAGTTTGTGGCCACTCTCGACTATTTTCTTTTTGATACAGAAAAGAGATATGAATTATTTCTTCCTTACTTCATATATATTTTCTTCCTATCTTTTTTTTGACACGATTATTTATATTTTCCGATTAAATACACTTTTCGTTGATCATTCTTTGAATTAAATATATATCTTCACCACGTTATCGAATATTTAGAAAATATTGACTGTGATAAAGATGTAATTATGCTGTTGACTTTTACAAAGCCACATATATTAATTAAAGTACGTGCTTTTTATGTTGTACGCCTTTTCGTCATTCTAGTCACCAGATTAAAAGAGAACATTAAAAGATGAAAGCAGCATCAAAAGGGAGCCAACAAGTACATGGTTTCACGATGCTTTTTCTTTATGATCTCCGAACGTAAGCTGTATAGAGTAATTTAAATTGCTTATTTCTCAGAGGAATACGAAACCTTCCTATGTCTTTTACGTTCACCTCTTAAATCCTCAAAAAGAACTGCAGTTTCTAGATGTCAAAATATCATAAATAATAGCCCTTTGACACATTTTCTGTCACGTAACAATAGAGCCTGAAAAAGAAACGACCAAGTTGAAACTACAGGAGTAGAAATGCAGGATGAAAATGTTAAATTTGAAAGTTCGCAAAATAATACGAGAAAGCGGTGAAACGGGCAACAATTTTAACGTATTGTACTCGGAATCGCTTCTAGCAGAAACTATTCGCATTAAAGGCAGCCTTAACCACAGTTACATTTAATAATTTCTTTCCATTTCTACCCAAACCACGGTGAAATGGTACAAATTGGAAAATGAACAACAAAATGTCATAATGCTGGAAAGGTGAGGGTCAACGTAGCTGTTATTAAGCCCGAGGTAATTCCACTTTACGATTCTTAAGCTGCATTCCATTTACACTTTCTCTTTTTTCGCTTTCTTAAAAAATAATTTAAAAACGAATAACCGTTTACGTAAATGGCAAACACACTGACAAAAGTATTTACAACCGGAATATTACCATTTAGAAATCATCGATGTACAGTTAATTGGCTACTAAATCCGATGAAAATTAATAAAAAGTTTGTTAATACGCATACGTTTGTGTAAAAACTTGTCTATAAGATCTTTTCCCTTCCAATTTATTATTTCATCTTACCATACGTTGCATATTTACACTCCATGTGTACACTGCATACACACGTTGACCGTTGAGTTATAATATGGGAAAAAGTACATTATTCTCACCAATAATGGGAAACCATAACGAGGGAAAGATCGTGAGAGGATGCCCTTAGATCTCATGAACAAAAAGAAACTTCGTAATATATTTATATACGCTTCCATGTCATAAAATCTCTCATATCTATGAAACTGTTCACTTCCGTATACACGTAATTATGTACATCGTTAGATCGTTTCCCCTTTTTCTCACTCAACCATGTTCCAGGACACTTGGCAGAAAAATCTTCCTTTGGAACTTAAGACATTTCTCCGCTTAAACTGTTGCAAAAGCGAAATGGCATGCAAAGTAATTCGTCCTTTGATCGTTCACCGAAAAAAGCTTGCAATTCGTCTGCAATTCGTTTAGCTGTGTTGAGTTTCCATCGCAAAATGGCGAATAAAATCGCCACGAGGAGCATACATTTTCCGGATATTGGAAAATTATTAAAATTTACGTTCACTTAATGGCACAGCATACCTCCGACGTGTATGTAAATGTGTTCGCATAATTGCTCGAGCCACGTGGAAACCAAACTGATCAGCTTTTATAACTTCATTTTCCCTTGTTATCATCAAACGTCACAAACCTCGTTATGCAATTCTTATAATACCTAGTAACTTTCAATTTACAAACGACCTATTTAAATGGGGTTAATTAGTTTCTACAGAATTAAATATCACATATTAAGCTAGTTTTTTGACTTAGACAACTAGTTAATAATAGTAATATCTTGATACCGAAGATACGAACATTTAGAGACACATAACTGACTATTTGGTTAGATAAGATAACAGCAACATTCTTCATCGCTTTGACAGTGAAAAGATTCCCAATATGAATGATTTACCCATCAGGTAACAGCGATAATCGTATGCCAAGCGTACTAGTACCGATGTCGATGAATCGGGGAAAATTCCCCGTTTGTTTGCATTCTTGTACAGTATGTATCTCTTACACTATTATCAACTGTCATCCAAGCTGTTCTAGAGTCCAATTACGAATGCTTGTAGATTTTTTCTAGTCTGCAAGCACTTGTTTACCAAATCTACTCGATCATCGTTCTAGCATGACCACGAACGGCTGCAAACACGTACAAACATTCGCATACACACACAAACGTTTGCAAACACGCGCAAACGTTAGCAAACACGCGCAAACATTCGCAAATGTTCATAACCAACGTTTAACGCAGCAAACATCATTGATACATAAACAGCCAACCCAAATAGTAATTGATCTGGCTATTCACTAGTAAATGGACGACAAACTATACACATTCGAATGACTCCAAATGTTGGCCACTCACGATGATGAAAGTCTCTCATTATTTCTTTTAATTGGCCAGGACAGATCGAGAGGGTGTTATTTAAATGGTCATTATAAGATGTTGATTGGGACAAGGTAACCAGTGCGAATTTCCAATCCGATTGTTCAGTTCCTTTTCGACGTTGGTCACGGTGAATGCTCAGCTTCGCGCGAAATGGCGTAACTTTTCGGTATTCGCTCAAGAGCTATTTGGAATGCTGGCAATTTCTTCGGAATTTCTCCAGCCTCCCTGTGATGCAATTTATTAGCCGCCGAGTTGAGGCGTAATTGCACACCGCACCACTAACGGGGCGTGCGTCTAATTGCATGACATGTAATCGCACGTTTGTTTGTTTCCTTTCGAGCAGCTTTAAGTTCCTCGAAGGCTGCCTTCTATCTAGAACGTGCTTTTGTTAGACTGTTCCAGTCTCAGGGTGGAGAGAGTTGCTTCGAAGCAGTGAATTGGTGAAGCTAGGAATGAAGGTCGCGTTGCCTCGTTGACGAAATTTCTACTTTTAACCCCTAATCTCGGCAGGCTAGATGTAGATGGCAGTCGTGAGGTTCAATTCGCTTCTTTCTGTCTTCCTTTTTTATACCCGGTTTGCGGAATTGTGATAGCATATACCTAACCCTAAGTGTCGTGTCATGCAAGTGTTTCGATGGAGAATTCGATGTATGTAGGATTACAATGTAAGTTTGCTATTACGTTGTTTCATGGATACCCGCATGTTCGGTTTGAGATAATTATTGACTGCGAGATTTAAGTACAGAGGCGTGATTAGAAAGTATACCATGAATTATGCGAGTCGGATACAGTAACCGTGACGAGGTGACTGAAATAAATTGAAAAATATAATTTAAGGGTGTTATGGTAAGACTGTAACAATTAGCTAATAATAGCTTTTGTCTAGAGTTATTCGTGTCAAATTTATGATAATACGTGAATGTAAAAATTACAATTCTTTTGTTTTCCTTGGTAAAGTCTATTGCATTCGTGAGATACCTAATGACGTACGCTTATTATTTCCACAGAAACGAGGATAATTCAGATTTCTATCCCGAGTGATTGACGTTCTATGGCACTTAAGTGCATCTTCGCTGAAATCTTCCGGAATACATCATTGCATTGGCGTAACACTTTTCAGTCACAATCGTTCATACATAAGTATATGCCCTCGAGGAATACCTTCTAGACATGCTCACCAGGAAATATGAAAATTACACGGGGTGATAGATTTCATCTAACTTCATACTTCCTATCTTATGCTCTTTGGCACACTTTTACTCCAGTTAACCTAAATGTTCCTTCTAATGGGCACAGTGAAACCACGATTACTTGAATTGGGGATGAACTCAAGAAAAACTTCTCTTTTCATTTAATATTCGTATTTCGTAAAATACTTTAACCCTGACGACAATTTTTTTGCATGAAGCAGTGTTATTTAATCATTGGAAAATTATAATTATTCGAACGATTGTCTGTGAAGATTAATTCAACTAATCGATGTTTTACTGTATATACAGATCCAAATAAAATAAATTTTGACTAACTTCAGTTTTTAGTCTAATCAAGAGCACTGACTGATAATTTCCATTTCATTAATTTAATTCGATAAAAAAATTCTTTTTACGCGAAAGTTAATTAAGAGTATCATTCTCTGCGCGAGTAAGCGAAGCGCAAATTGGGGTGGAATGTAGCGCCGCACGCGTGTAACTAGCAAAGCGAGTAAAAGTATCGTCGTAAACGTAGCAGAAAAACAGTGCATTCCGCGTAACAGTCACGAACACACAGTAAGAAAAATAACGAACGCGAAATCGTTCCACTGGACGTAACACCAAAATCGAAAATTGGCAAAACTCGCCTGAATTTTTCCGTGATACTCGTCATCGACGGTAACAATGTCGATCGACATTACCTACAAATCGATCACGACTAATAGAGGGATCTTCAATTCCATTACCAATGTCTTTTCCAATATGGTTGTCAAGGCAACGTACTTTTTCGTTTCCTTAGACGATTTACTATATTGATTTATGTCCTTCCATCTATATTAATAAATAATTTAAGTGACGAAGTTGTTTTCTCTTGTTCTATATGTGTATCTTCTAAGTTAGTTTACGATCTAGGCGCAAACTCAAATATTTAACCGACCCAGCCAACTCCACTTCACGAATAAGCATGTTCCTTGTGTAACGAAAATGTTGCATGTACAGTATTTACTTCGTTCGCTTTTATTCTCTATTTATTAAACTTGTTTTGAACTTTATCTAAGTTTAGGTTAAGTTTGGAGATATTTGGATGCTATATATTTCAACCTAGTATACTTTTCCTCAAATTCTCCATGCAATACTTGTCAGAAAACCTGCTGAATCTCTCGATCAATCGTGGAAACCGTCGAACGACGCGGAACAAAGTGTTTCAAATTCTCCATGCAATACTTGTCAGAAAACCTGCTGAATCTCTCGATCAATCGTGGAAACCGGCGAACGACGCGGAACAAAGTGCGATGTGGCAAGGAAGAAATCGCGATTGCGGAACCATTGTAAATGTACGCGACCGGTGTCCCTCCACGCCACCGCGAAACTTCTTGAAACCTTATGATCGATGAACGGTCGGTAAAAGCGCGTGCATGGGTAACCGCGCACAAAGGACTTTCTCGTGCATATCGATTGCGTAACTCTACGTCGCTCGCAGATTTCCGGTTACGAACCTGTAAGCGCCGCTCGTCGGTCATCTTTGACATTTCACGTTGATTTCTCCAGTCGCGTCTTCGCCGCTTTCTCGAGCGCTCTGCGTTGTATAACGCGACTTCGGCCTTGCGAGAAATTTGCGCGAGGACCACGACGAGACTGCAGAGTTGAGGGCGCTACATGCACGGAAGGGATGGACTGAGAAGAAGCGACCAGATCTCTCTGTAGGCGAGAGAATGACGAGACGATGCCGAGGCCTGTTCAACGGGCGTCAAACGCAGCTTGTCGAAACGATCGCCAGCAGATGCTCACGTTTCATTATTCAACGTCGCTGATAACCGCGGAATTGCATGTTGTAGCGAGGAGACCAGACACGTGCCGATGGCGGCCGATCTCCAGCGAACGTTCGCTGAAATCTTATGCTAATATTACTATAGCTGGTATATTAGCTATTTTAATGAGGGCCTCGACAAGCATCGATAATTATTCGCGTCGGTATTAACGCGAGTAACGAGTAAATAGATTTTACCTTGCTGGTTTCCTACGGCGCGCTCGTTCGACTAGATACTAGTTTATATTGGGTGAGGTTAGGTTCGGTTAGGTTAGGTTCGATCGACGTTTTTTCCGGACTGTGATTTTGTTTTTGATTGTGCGTGTGTATGAATTTGAGTTAGCATTAATTCTGACCTGGGGAAAATTGGTTTTTCGAGTTATGTAGTAGTGTCGTGTTTTAAAGCTTTCGTTTCGCGCATACAGTTTAATCCGTGATGTATCATATAATTGGACGTGTAACATCCGACACGAGATACGTAATATTCCATACCATAAGTTGACCTTATCATCCACTTAAAGGTGTTATCGTAGTACATCGATCATTTTATGAAAATTATGATAAAAAGTTTGTAAGAAACTTGGTCCCTATTCCTCTTGAAGGATCGAGATATTAGATATATTCTTGATAGCGTACCTGAACAGTAGAAGTAAATTCTAATTAATTTTAAATTTTGGAACCAAGTTTAGGAACTAAATGAACATGACTTTCAAAATTTAACGCCTACTTCACCTTACGATTACAACATCGTTTCGCCATTTTTCCCCTAATCTGACACTCTCCCCTTATTTCCGTTTACCCATAACCTTCAGAAATATAATATTTATACCATACTTCCGCGCCTACAACAACTTCATGGCAACGATATTTGCACCTACGAGAAGACCTATGTATATTTCAAATGTCAAATATCATATGCCCTCCTCCTTTGAAGAATTCAGCTGATTATAAGTCCTACACGAATAGGACACTGCTCTAAAACATTCGCCTCATCAATCCTCAAAATATGTTTCATCAAACTTTTCACCTAATATGTACATTAAATGTATTCAAATCACAAACTTCTCCAGCTACTCATTTTGAGGTTAGGAATGTGCAAGGGCCAGTGCCGAAATGGCAAATGTTAGAGTACGTATAGCAAAAGTTCAGTGTTTTATATTCCAATTATATTATTATTTATTACAACCAGAGATCCGTATGTGTATTTGTGCCTTTCTAACCTCGTCCTCACAATAGGAATATAATTAACTAAATCCCTCAATTAAAAGTCGGTTCTAAGTAACTCTTTAATTATTAAAATTGTTCTTAAAATACCAGGACAAGTATAATTAAATACACATTACAGATTGACATACCCCAATGTGTTGTCCATCAATGAAGAGCTGCGGCAACTGAATAACCGTGGAGCCCAAGCGATCTCTCAGCTCGGTTTGCAGCTCGGCATCGCCGAACAGGTCCAACTCGTCGTATTTGACCATGTGCGTCCTCAGAATCTGTTTCACCTTCTTGCAGTTGTAGAACGTTTTCCTCACGATACCGGAGGTTGTCGTGTACACCACCACCTTCCCCAATTCCTTCTTTATGTATGCCTGCAACCACACGCGGTGTTTCTTATTAAAAATCGTGACAATACGAAATATACCTGCCATGACGGATGCTTTGGCAGTACATAGCGCGTTCCTCGAAATTTCCATGTGATTACAGTTTATTGCGCGTACGGAAACCCTTGTAGTTTAATATCGAGTTACGATTGCACTCGGTGCGTTCTGCTTCGCAACTTTCGACTGAATTACCTCGCCTCGAAGTACACCGCGAGAAAGTACGATTTCGTTGGCTTCGTGCTTTATCCAGAGGTAGAGAAACGAGCATGAAATTTAAATTGATGCCGGAAAAAATAGAGGAGCCTCCGTATCGTGGGGAATCGATCGATTGAAATGAAACATTGGAAGTTGTACTCTTATGTTGTATGATTGCTATGTTAATTAAACCTCTGTTGTCCTAGTTCAGCTTTGATGCCTGGGAAATTTCTTCCGTTTTATCCTTTTTAATGTAACAATCCGCGTTGCACGATGTTTGTGAAATATGCATAGATATGAGAAAGGTAGAACGAAATAGAACCTAACTTGTTGCAGCAATCAATTCTAAATTGACGACCAGCATTGCTTATCTATCACGAACGACCTATATTTTTATATTTCCCTTCTTTCTTGTCGATTTGAAATTTTCTAAACTCTGACTAAGACTAATAGAAAGATATTTTCTTTTTGGTATGAATGACTTATATTTTTATGTGTTCTTCAACGTGTCTATACGTGTACATTTTTTACATCTTGTCATCCTATTTTTTTTTTAATATATTCGAGAATGAAATTAAATTTTCTTACTGTTGCAAGTATTTTATTTCTTTATTTTTCGTTATGAATGCTGTTCTAGTGTTCAGCGGATATAAACGCGAATTTCTAAGAATTTCTAAGAATTACTAGATTTAAAGCAAGGTATAAAACGGTTCAAACAACGATCAAAGAGATAGAAGATAACACAACGATGTAATTAAGGAACATGGGGAACTTCATTTCTTAATGCTTTCTCTACTAATGTAAAAATTCTAATTTGTCGGCAAGGAGTGATCCCAGCTGATTGCTTGCCAGACAACTATATCGAAGTACTAACGAGCGAATGTAAAAGTGACTAGTTACGTTCGCTGTAAGCAAAATTTTGCAGACATTCATATATTTTATAAGACACTTTGTGCAAAGAATTCATAAACTCTGATAAATCAGAGATTTAATTAAATATTAAAAACACTGAAACATTACACGCAACTTGAATCTTTAATTTTATTTATCGTTCTTCTATACAATCTTATAATGCTTATAATTATTCGACCATAACCTAAACTTAGAGAAACCAAGAATCCTTCTTGCATATATGTTTACCTTTAGCATCAATACTCGATAATTCTTTCTTTTGCATACTTTCCACGATCATAAGAAGAAGGAAACGAAATTGTATTCTACAAGAATTAAATTAGAATATATTTCTAAAAAATCTACGAAAATATGTGTCTAGTATATTAACACCTGACGTCATTTTATCTGAACTTTCAGCATTGCCCACGAGCGCTTATGCAATACCGAGAAATCGTACAACGTTGCACTGCACAAGTGGCGCGTAATTCAAATGTGCGTCTGCGTCGAGATTCACCCGCATCTAGTTCTAAGGACAGTCGCAGTCGCGTAGGTGGTCCATTGTATCGTACAATTCATCTCATTAACCTGTAAATGCGAACCGTTTGCGCGATCCATTCTACAACCTTGTCGGCAATCGTGTATCTACTCTATTTACATATGCTGCGTTCACAATGCACGATCGGGTGAAGGTAATGGACTTCGCGTAGGCATAGAGGAACGTGGGTGTTACGAGATAATGACACTCGACACGATATATGTATATGCAGAATCAGAAAGGGGATAGAAATATGCGAACACGCGTGAGCAGAAGTGGTATGTTATGTAAGTGGTACGAAAGACGTTCTCTAACGAGCTAACAGGTGGATGTTTTACGGGAAATCGTGGAAACGGGATATTTACGGAAACTTTTATATCCAGGATGAGTTTAATATGCGGATTTAACGATGCCGCTGTTATTTTCTTATTCACGGTAAAACTTGTGGTAGTTAATTTAATTCTGCGAAGATCGCAGTTGTAGAAATTCCATATTTGGGTCACGGTGTATTTCAGAGGCACTGCGATATTGAACCTGTGTATTAAATTTGCGTATTTTGCATACGAATGTATGACAAATGTTTAATTTTATTGAAATAGACAAGATTTATAATTTTCTTTCATTTTTAATAATATTACTCAACACATATGGAAAAGACATTGAATTTTTTATAATTCTTCGGAAACTTCTCCATTTATTAACAGGGTATGTAGTATTTAAGTTATTCTATTTTTACTTTTTCCGTTCAACTGCGTCAATTTATTCATTCTGCAAATAAGCAAATGCAATATGGTACCGTGTGATTGTACCATAATTCCTAATACAGTTACTGACACGACTGGATCCAATCTTAGGATTGGTGATAGAGATATTTTGAATATCGTCCCGCGAAAATGCGCAGGTTTCCCATAACACATAGCGGGACACGGAGATTGCAGTTACCTGCGCCAGTTTACGCGCGTGGAACGGCCAGGTCGTTTGCATTCGTGGGCAATTTTTCGCGAAATTCCCGATTCCTATACTCGTCATAGAAAAATCGCTTCAAACCGGCTTGTAAATGCAAATTCTGCAAAGACTTGCAGAATTTGATTTATTTGCGGAGGAAAGCATAATGATTACTATAATTTCTGATACTGATTTGAAAAGAATAAATATTTATGGAGACAATAATGTAATCTATTAACAAATAAAGTAAATTGACAATTAAATTACTTTTATCGAATTAATAAAGAAATCCATAGATATATTGTATATAAGACTGAAATTTAAAAAGTTCAGAACCATTTGAATTAAAACCATGCCAGTAAGATTGTATCTATACTTAAATTTGAAATTAAATATCTATTTTTGTCAAGCTGGTAACCACTTTGAAAATATCGAGGGTAATGATAATAATTATACCAGTTTGGTTCTATATCTATTTTTGAACGATCCACACCGCTGAACGTAACAAGTCATTTCTTCTTCCAATTACGTATATCGTGATAAAATCCTTCTTGTCGACCACCACTGACATTAAAGTCAGGAAATAAAAGATAACGTACCTATCGCGCCTTCTTCAATTAACACTAGAACTACCGATCGACTAAGTACACCTAAATATACTCTGCCCAAATAACAATAATTAAAGTCGTATAATGGAAATCATTACATATCCCATAGTTACGTTGCTATCGAAATAAAAGTCAATATAAGTTCCACCAGAAGCAGCAGTATATAAGCAGAAATCTTAAAGCAAGTTGCTTTTAGTCCCTAGCTAATCCATACCTCATCTAAGGAGAGGTTTATTTACCTTTGCCTACCTCACTGCACGATCTATGCTATTAACACAATGTGCATTGGTTAAATTGTTTCTATCAGGGTATAAATATATGTAGAAATTAAGAACTTTTTACATTTCCATAACATAGCCTGTAGTTCCATATTTTTACTAACTCCAGAAATAGCGGCAGGTGACTATTATCACACGTGCACATCGTACTAGCAAAACCACGGAATTTCAGGTGACCAGTGTACAATGAGTCACTACCATTCCCGTAACAATAACAATTAAATGAAACAAAAATAAGAAATATATGAATACATCGGTATCAACATGTACTCTGTAATATCCAACTCACATGGGGTTATAGGTGGATAACTAATAACCAAGTGCATATATACAACGTGTTGACACCGTTTGCCCATTACAATTCCCACAACAATGACGATTGAATGAAATAAAAGTAAAGAAATATAATACATCGGTATGAACATATCCGTGTAATATCTAGAAGGGTTAAAACTCACATGGGGTTACAGATAGATAATTAGTAGCCACGAGAACGCGTAAACAAACGTTACTCTGGCAATCTTCTGCCGTCCTTTGGGAAATAACGAAATAATTCAATCGGAATTCTCGCGATTTACTTGTGTACACGTTTACCAGTGTACACGCGTCTATTATCGTTGGCCGTTCGCGCTGCACAAGCAAATCGATCACGTATGCGAAATATTATAGATCCTCGTGTGGCCACTTTCAACGGGACCGATAATGAACACGCATTACGCATTCGTGGCTCGGTGTAAAACCGGATCCCTCGATCCAGGTGTATGATCAACGCGATAAAAGGAAACTATAATTGCATAGGAATGCTCGGATAGTAGGATCCCGCCATCGGGCCCCATTTTCTTTTTCCCGCGTTCTCCGCGACCAATTGCGCCACCAGCTCGAATCCCGAGCCTCTCTAATTATATGATTTAGCGCCTGTGAATCGTTAGGACGCGTTAAGACAGCAAATAACATTTGTATAGTTCTCTCTCCCCGCGACGATGCACACAAATACTCGCGGTGCTGGAGATTTATTACTTGGACGTCGAGATGAAGGGTAGAAGAGGGTCAGAGGAGAAGGGAAAAGAGACACTCGAGGAAATCTTAGGAGAATTACTGCATTGGTTTCATGGATTGCGACAAATTTGGTTGCGTACTGATAAGGAATTAGATTTTAAGAACAAGAAGTTTTAGAATTAGTAATAAAAGAGTTAGAATTAGTATAACAATTAACGTGATGTGCACCGTCTATGAAAATTAGAATACATTATTGATTTAAAAATTTAAAAACTGATAAAGAAATTTATTTTTCAGCAGTGTATACAGTACCTCCACTATCTGAACAATGAACGTTTCTCAGTTTGTACAAGCAAAAGTTGGTCTCATTGAACAATTTTAAGAATTTTTCCAGTGCAATTCATCCTATGAATAAACAATCTTCAATGATTACACTGTTTTGATATACTTACTGCATAAAGACTCTTGTGACACTACTATGTGTAACGACATAGTTAAAAAAAAGAGGTAAGAAAATTTATATCACGTTGTTAAGAGGCATTGAATAAAAAATTTTAATCACACCTTAATCACAGTACACATCATGTAAGAAAAACAAATTAAATTCAACGGCGCTACCAGAAATGTAAAACTATTACGTAATATCGTAAACGAAAGCGACTTAATTAACTTGTAATTAAACGATAGTCTTCCAAGAAAACTAGCTATCTGCGTTCGAACAGTACACGAAGCAGTAATTGCACTACATGACATGAAAATTTCTACCTGCAAAATAAACAGAAATCACAAAGGTCGTACGATTACACGCACTGTTCCCCGTTGTTGTTTGTCTTTTTAATCACTTAGAATCGAGCATCGCATAAATGGAATAATAACACTGGAAGAACAACGTGCACTGGTGAACGACGCGAAGTTTCACGGGGGAAAAAGCAAACGATAAAAGTAAATATTCGTCGGCGAACT
Source organism: Eufriesea mexicana (assembly GCF_001483705.2). Lineage (NCBI taxonomy): Eukaryota > Metazoa > Arthropoda > Insecta > Hymenoptera > Apidae > Eufriesea > Eufriesea mexicana. The sequence goes on along the minus strand of NW_016908289.1, from coordinate 387,585 downwards.
CGGTGGTCGAACGTCCCATCGATACCTGCAGCGCCACCTATTTGAAATTCGCGCCAGTCGCCCGAAGAAAACGATTGGTCGTGACCGTACCGAGTATAGAATTCTGAAAAACCTGGAACGGCAGCCGCGGTAACCTTCGGGGCGACTTCTCCGTTCTCGTACTATTAATGTCGATGAACTGCATCCACTGGAATGCGCGAAAACCTCGGCAAGAATATCTTACCTTTGTTCTCCCGTCCTTCGTCCTGCTCGTAGTTTCTAACCGACTATGTTATTCCCAACAGACGCCGCGAATGGGCATTTAAGTATTCTTCAGAGTTGGAAAGAATACGTCCACCGCGCACGAGAATACGTTTCGTTATGTAGTAGATTCTCGTCCCTGCAGGTTCACCTTCTCTACATAATCGTAAGGAGACGGAAGACGAATGACCGTTATGGGAATATACTATAGCGTGATAAGCAGAGCAGGCGGAATACACTGAGCGCGAGTGAGATGGAACAACAACAAGCGGCGAAACGAACTTCGTAACGCGAAGTATAGCATATGTATATGTAGGATCGGATTTTGGGTGGATTGACTTAAGACAATATTGCTCGCTTCTTAATAGAATAAAATAAGCTTATATGTAAATGACGGCGGCTGGTTATAAAACAGGAGAGATTCGCTATGAGCACTCTCTTCTGATCTTTCTTAAACTGACTATTATAAACTGACTATAGACTTTGACACACTGTCTTTGACTGAAGACTCCTAGACTTTGGACATTCTTCGACTGACCGATGGACTGTCTTAGATTGAACTGTTAGACTGGCTTGCACTTCTTACACACTCTGACTCGAACGTACCTTATTTAAACCATTCATTCTGTCCTTTTCTCACACTCAGGCTTCCCTTCCCAATCATACCTCTTTCCCGCAGCCTCGGTGGACCAGGTACTTCAAACGCACGCCGCACTCATAAACTAACTTCCAATCGTCATCGCCATCGGCTCTGTCATACACATCCATTCGATCCTTTTGCGCGCGGTCACCTTTGTTCTAAGTTCAAACATTCTTTCAAGGCCATACTCATTCCAATCCTACATATATATACACTGACTACCGAAACGAAATATAAACTGTGACAACGTAACCCATCCTGCTCTACGTCACAGTGTATCGTCGAGAATGTGGACAAAGGGAATCTGGAGCATCGAATTGGGCTTAAGCATAAGGAGGAGAATATACCTTCTTACCTACGTACCATCTTGCACGCTACCTCAACTGCTCAGGATATTTCTACGAATTTATAAATTTTTTTACGTCTTTGGACGTTAGTCGAGGTTTAATATGCCGGAGAACTTTGAACATAGTTTACTGAGACTGTTTTCCAAGCTATTAGATGGCATTGCTTGGATATGTCAGAGATATAGAATACATTAATTTTTTTTAAATATCTACTAGCTTTTCTCTCGCATGAGTTAGAACAAAATCGTGGAAAAACATGTCTGGAGACTGGACATGGACGCGATTCATGGACGTCTTTTGGGGATCATATTTCTTTATACTGGTATAAAATGAAGTATCACGATAATGGTACCGTGTCTTTAACTCTTTGTAACCTGATTTTTTGTATAGTTAATCATCGTGTATACTATGAGAAGCAGGAACTTATAATTGCTACAAATAGGCTACTTGACACAATGGTACAATGGAAGAATGCAACGATATAAAGCAACAAAGAGAAAAAGCAAGATTTGAAAGGTATAAATACTTGGTTATGTAACTTCCAACTTACATGAAGAGTTAAACCGTCTATTTATACAGTATTTCATCTGAATGCAGACCTTGTCCATGCGTACAGACAGAATCAAAAATGAATACATCTCCGCGAATATAACATTCCATAGACAATTATCGAGTCCAAGTGACATTAATTTAAAAAGATATAAAAACGCGAGAGTAATTTAACTATAGTAAAATATTACAAGTTTGCAATAAAAGTGATCTTTGAGAAAGTATTCGAATTTTATATAATAATACGTCACCCAAAATGAAATTAAACTACCAAAACACATAAAATGAAATGAAGTAAAATAAAACAGGACACTGTGAATCATAGTATATGCACAATATCTACTACAGCTTCCCTAATATTTTGAGGTTATGATATGCATCAACTTTCACGTTTATGGAATATAAATTAATTCTTGACTAAGAATGTACATCGACGGCCGTGAGGAATTAAAGGAACACGAATCAGCAACATCTTCAACTTACAAATCGAGCAAACGAATAAAGACGGTCGCATCTCCATGCCGTCTTATTCTCATGAGAATAAGACGAACAAAAGACCGAACAAAGGCCGTTTCTGCCGCGAAACGGAACAAAGATCGGCGGATCGACGATTAATTATGCGAAGGGGAACGATTGCCGATGTTCCAACGACGCAAATGACATCAGCGACGATTTCTCCCCGAGCAGGATTATAAACGCTCGTTTGCGATATCGAATGGCGACTGGAATTTTCTACGAGGATACCACGACGATTGCAACGTCGTCTATTCGCGCGCAGGTGTAATGGATCGAGCTGGGCGCCATTGCCATGTTGAACACGCAGTCGACCATTTTCATATTTTAGAAAGGGAAAAAAATGCGTTTCATAAATCGTTGTGAATCGACGTCGATCCCGGTCGAGCTGGTAACAATCGTAAAATTACACGCTCTCCATACCCCCC
>NW_016908289.1:379550-384221 GCF_001483705.2 Eufriesea mexicana | reverse complement strand
CCCCCCCCCCCGTTTCGATTACGTACACACGTTGATACCGCTTGCTCGGTTTTAATTGAAAATCGAATTAAATTTATACTCGCTCGTTTTGCGAGAAGCGATGAACTGAATTAATACGATCATTTCTGCTTTGAGATTGTAATCTGAAGCGGTGTATTTTGTAAAACGTATTAATCTTTCGGATTCACATTTTCTATAATATCAAGTTAATTTCTCATTAAATTTAATATTTCCTTTTCTCCTTTTTCGGTTGGTTTGAAACCGTTGTTTTTTACTAGCGTTAATTAGAACGTGCGTCCGGAGTCATGCGAGTCAAATAATAAATTTGCAGTAGCTAAATTAGATATTTTATATATTCAGACTGTGTACTAATTAGGTTAGGTGAATAATAGAAAATTATATTATCGTATTAAATTTCTGCAGAATAAAAGAAACAATTCGAAGAAGAAAAAAAATATTTTTCTTTTATTTATAGTCCTGTTTCAGGAAAAGATATCCACCTGAAGATTCTAGCTATGAAATTACTGTTTCTGATCATATTTGAACACAAACATAGATCACATCACAATTCATTTGACATAACCTCAAAAAGTATACCTTTTTAACGAAGTATCCAATCGGATACCGTACTAGAATTAAATGCCTAACCTAAAAACTAATCGGTTTATCAATAACATTATGAAATTTCAAATTAATTTCCAGAATTACAACTATCACTACGAAAGAAAAGAAAGAAAAATATTCCAGTCAAAGCTACCGGTTTTTTCAGTTTCCAGTCAACGTTCCTTTTCACCAATCAACAGACCAATGCGACACAGTTCGTTCGACGGAAATGCACGTGGGGATCTCACGATTTAATGCGGAGCAGCCAGCGTGCATCGTGGACTAAGAATACTGTCATTTCTCTAATAACAGTTTAGCATGCCGCGACTTTCGCCTGGTAGCAGTTCGAGGTGAAAATTTTACGTTCGCGGCAGAGTAAAGCCGTTCCAAAAATAAACATGGCCGAGCCGCGAAGGAATCGGGCCAGGTCCTCGATCCGCCAAATAATTCATTCGGAAATGCTCCATCCGACAGGCTGATAACGTTCACCGAATTTGCCGACTGGGACGCTTTTTTTCCCCCCAGCAAAAGAGAAAGCTCGTCGGCGACAGCAGATATCCAATGCGGCGAGAGGGAATACAGCGTTTGTTTCGACCACAAAATGTCGAATTTCGCGACTCCAACGACGCACTGGTGCGACGGAGTGGGGAGAGCGCTATAGTGCGGAGAAAAGTGTGGCGGGGGGAACGAGCGCACGAAGCTGGAGGACGCGAGGAAAAAATCGAGAAACCAGTGCAACGGGGATTTTAGGTATGTCGAGCTCGAAATTTTTACTCTCGTCGGTGAACTGGCATGGTTGATTGGCTCCTTTTTTCCTCTTTCTCGGGTGGGGGTTTCAGCTTAAATATTTCAGTGAGGAGAATAAGTTTTCCAAACGTATCTTTTTGATGATCATCGATCGGTTTATGGTTGATACTGTTAGCGAAATTTGGAAGACAAATGAATGATGAGTATATCTTGTGATTAGTAAATATACGTACGGCGTAAGTTAAAATAAATAAACTATTTAGTCTGAGTTACGAAACATAAATTGCAGTAGAGGAGAAGAGATATTTGAACGGTGTTGAAATAATATCGACTATGTACTTTATTTATATTTATGTTTACTAGATCTTCAAACCTTGCGTTCAAAGGACGCGACTGGTGCCTAGAGGGCGTAGTGGAGTAATGAACGCATAGCTTAAACGTACCGTTTAAGTAATTCCATAAAATTCAGGAACCATTGTCGAACCATTATACATGTTTAATTCGTTTCAGTCTCTAACCCTTTTGCTTATGAATCACTATACTATATACATATACTCAAACCCTATACCTTATGGACCACTATACCATATGATAACATCCTATGTAAATAAGAAATTTCACGTTTTTAGACCAAAGATACGTCTTTATTTATTCTTATTTATTTTCGCTTTAAACGTTAACCATGCGAATTTAGTGCAATAAACGACAAATTAAATTAAAACCAGCAGAAAAGAATCTTCTTAATTGCACCAATGAATTCACTTTCCTAGTGTCCCGAATATTCAAAGCAAACGAACGTTTATTCAATTATTTTGGTCATTTCAATTATCATCCTTTCCACATTAATTGCTGGTATTGTTAATAGCTAGTATTGGCTAGCGTTGATAAGTTTCCGCGTTCGCATAACTCGAACGGAATTTAAAATTTCAATCAGCATCCGTCGATAAATATCCTAAATTCCCTTTGTATCACGAGGGGCTCGCATATTCAAGAATAAATGTAAGATTGAACTATTCTCGAGGAAAAAATTGGACAGGTCGAAAAGAAATTTGAACAATGTCTCGCCATTTGCTCAGTTTAATTCCGCAGATGCGACATTTGGGGTCAGGCATTCGCTCGATGAAGATTAGTTTTCTCGCGTCCCCTGAGAAAGGACTCGTTCCCATCTTTCCCCTACGCCATTAGAAAGTTTCCAGACGACGCAATAGCGTGCATTCCTTTACGATTCATAAAGTGCCATTATACCTACTCGTGGATGGAGAATTTTGCATCTCCCGTGACCGGAAACGTCGCGGTACCAGCTCAACACCTATGCTCATTCGTTATCCTTGAACGGATACGACAACCTGAGAGCTTGTAAGACTCATGATATATACATATTTATAAAGCTAATGGTAGGATGGAGTTTCGAAAAGGAGTAGAAAAAATGAAGAAAGTTTTACAGCATGTTTGACAGATTGTTTGAAACTTAGCGAGTGCTGCTCGATTAACGATTCCATCGTCTCTGCGACACGATACCTATTTCACTTACATCGAATTAATATACATGAAGCCGATCTTTCCGTGGCGTTTCGCTTAACGAAGCTTGCCTCGTTTTGATGAATTTCCAACGACAGGCTTTCACTGCTCATTATTCCCGTCGTAGATGTCCACGCAGTCGCCGTGCTAATTCACGAATCGGCCAGAAGCATCGATTTCTTACACTGTATGATTCGATCCGATGCTAGACCAGTGTAAAGTTCATCGACGTTGAACCACGATTCCATAGGCCAAGGCTAACGAACCGTTGTAATTAAAAACACTGAAACTCCTGCTCGAAATAATTGAACTAACAGCGAGGTACACTTTTTGCTCTATGATCTATTCACTGGAAAGTGTTTCTATTATAGAACTGTGTTTTAAATATGAAAATAAGTGATCTGAAAAATATGAAAAGTTCCACGAATTTGTTGCCACGATAAGGTTTTCTTTTATGAAAATTTAATTCATAATTTTTGCAAATAGTGGATATAATGAATGGGATATGATTCTGTGCAAAAAAATAAGTAGAAAATGTGAAATGGTTTTTCAAATGAGATTTGGTTTTTGAGAAAATCGATTTTAAATATGTGTTGCAAAATATATGTGTTATTAAATATGTATGTGTGGATTTCAGTAAATTTAAATTTATTCTACACATATATTTGATAGTTAATTATTGGTATAAATAATTTAAATTATAAGTAATAATTGGAACGAAATAATTTATAATAATTTCAATAATTTAATAAATGTACTAGGTTTACTATACACTAAGCAATTAAAAATATATGTGTATGCTTTATATACACGATGTGAAGAAAAACTAAATCGCATAAAATTATTAATAGCGAAGTAATGTATACGTTAATATTTAGATTCAATTTATTAGAAAATTGATTAGAATGCAAAGACAGCAGTGAGTTCAAAAGTATGAAACGAACGAGCCATTGAAATTTTTAGTTAGCTTTGATGGAAAATATTGAATCTACTTTTGAAATTAATACTGTGATTTCAGTACAATCGTTTAATTCTAAATGAAAGAGAAACTGTTCGCTCGTTTATATAAAAATATTATCATTTAACGAATATTCTGTAGGTAATGAAGTAACCATTTAATACTTTTAACCAAAATAAATTTAACATTTCCAATTTAGTTTTCATGAAATTTTCATGATAGATAGCAATAAATACTCGTTAATTCGCACAAGATTCGTTAAAAAAATACAAGCTGCTGCGTTATACAATTTACTTTTCAAAGTGAATTTCGAGGAACGCAATTTTGACATAATTATCGCGAAACGAATATCAAATGATAGCCTGTAACGTAACCGGAACACAGTTATCGCAGATTTTACATTCTACCTATCTACTATAAATAATGAAACTAATTCAATCAAATATGAACCATTAAGCAACTCAAAATAAGAGAAAGTCGAATTATCAAGAACATTATAACTGCAGTTAATTATAGAACTAAATAATAACTGAGAATATTACAGAATTTTTATTTCTTTGAATTTCCTCCAGAGATAATTTAATAACAAAGAAGAATTAAAAAATGTCTATGTACCATTGATCACTGTAAGAAGAAGAATATTTATAGCTTTGAAAAATATAGTGCATTTAATTATTTATTGAAACGAAGTTACCACGACTGCCTCCTCGATGCGAGAAACGCAGCCAACTTCACGCAGTACACCGTTAAACGTGGTCGATCGACGCAGATTTTATTCACGTTTCGAAACACTGTTCACGGATTCTCATGAGCGCCGTTAATTGGACGTGTCACCGTCGGAATGC
>NW_016908289.1:261005-379424 GCF_001483705.2 Eufriesea mexicana | reverse complement strand
GAATGCCGAATTCCGAGAAGAAAGTGCGCTTTCGTGGACACGGTTAATTATCCATGCTCGATCGACGACAACGAGCAACGTGCCGCAGAAATGTCAACGACGCCGCGAATGGAAAGTGCCAGCACAAGCCATTGTCGACGCAGCACGCAGCGCGGCGATCTTTTCTTTCTCACGAGCCAGCGACGTTTCTTCTTCCATGCGAATGTTCGTGAATATTAGGTCGTCGTGGACGAGACTGTCGTATTCCCATTGAAACCTTCGACGTTCACGTTTTCTTCCATAGTGATATTAATCGTGGCACGACACGTTAAAATCGATACGTTTTGATTGTCATAAAGTAGGGTTATGATTATTGAAATCTTTAAATGTAACATAACCCTCTTGACTCACCATGCATATTGATTACTGATGTTTGTTTTGTTGGAGTTATACGTATCGTGAAAGTATTCGAACGTTTATTAGTCAATTTCAATAATGAAGTGACACGTGTGTGTTATGACGTGTTCGAAACAGCATGGCGTGTACAACGAGAGGTAAGTAATCAGAATATTTTCAGTATGTTATGAACACGAATTATTAATCAATCACGAAATAATTCTGACATTTATTGGTTAGCAAAGTATACGAATTCGAAATCGTGTACCATTAGTAACCTATCCATTTTGTAATGAAATATTTGATTACATGGCACTGATTATGTTCATTTAGCTTCATACCTCGAATTCGATTACATGCTACTTAACCGCTTGCACTGTAATTTAATTATAAGAAACTGTGCTTTGTGAAATTACTTGATTTCAAGTAGCCACTGTATACCTATCTTATTCCAAATGAAATTATAAATATTTTTAGGATTTTCACAAATTTCTCGTAAAATATAATTATATTTTAATACGAGTTTGATTCATTTTTATTTGGCTTATTGTAGTTATTGTAGTAGAAAATGTTAGTATAAGATTCAGCCACTAAATTTTAAAACACTACATATTTGTGAAATTAATTAGTTTAATACCATCGTTTCGTTATTTCAAATGCAGTACGTCGGAAAATCGTATTTTTTGGCTACAAGAGTTCTTCTTCTTCGTCGTAAATAATATAAAATGTGGATCTTCGCTCGTGAAATTTCAAATCGCAGCTGACCGAGCTGCGATTACGCGCCACTTATTATTATGAGAATCCTAATTAATCGTTGGACGAATTTGCATTCCGGCTAAAGTCACGGTCTCGTGGGAAGCGGCTGTGAAGCGCGCCATAGTTCCTAGAAATGACGTAAGGGTAATGATGCGGCGCTGCATCGTTAGCGGCACGCTGAGGGAACCGAGCCTTCTGGAAACATCGGCTGATCTGCCGGCAAGTTTCGCAACATGCTTGATCTTGAGTAGCTTTTGTCGAGCGGCGGGAAGATTCTGGATAAAGAATTTTAATTTCTTAGGTCACAATGATCGACAAGGATCATTTCTAGAAGCACGTTGTGTATAAACGATATCGTGACACGTGAATCACTGTACAAACGTTGATGACATAGAAGATATTATTGTTCGATTTGCAGATTCGCAGAAATTTAAATTGGTTGAGAATTTCTTTCGCGATACAAAAATTCTAGACAATTATACCAACGTTTCTCTGTCACCCTGGAAATATCACACGTTTTCAAAACTGTGGGAATGATATAATTTATATATGTTGAGCAAATGGATAGTGTTTTAGGAGAACAATTTAATGCAGTAATGGAGTATATTTGGTTTCAATTTTGGAGGTGTAAAAGGAGAGTGTTTGCGATCATTATGCGGAGGAATAAGACCACCCACAGTGTACAGTATTCATAGTAAAAGAAATAGAGGCAAAGAAAACGTGCATTGATATATGGCGAGAGAAATGGGTGCACAAGACAGTTAAGAGTTAATAAGAGTTAAGAAAGTAAAGAATTTAGAGTCTAGAGTGAGGAGTCGAACGTATTATAACAATTAAAGGTATTGCCTCTAGCCTATACAATTTATTAAATTAAATAGTGCACATTGCACTTGATTTATCTATTAATACTAGAACTGCCAATGGAGTTAAAATGGCCTGTTTCAGACCATTCTTTCAGTTACTGAAAATACAGAGCTGCTTTTGGAAAAGCTAATATTGATTTTTACTCAAATAGAACCTTATATAAAAATTTAATATAATATCTTATATAAATATTAATATATAACATTGTCCCATCCTTGACTAAGTTAATATTGATTTTCATTGAAATGAAATTTCATTTAGAAATTTAATAAAATGCTTTATGTAGAAATAAGGTTTTCATTCACTGTTTATCACTGCAGTTACTGTCAATAATATGTATATTTACATTACAGGTTGGTAGTCTAGTGTTAGTTCACTAGAATAAATAACAAGTGCTGGATAGCGATCAAAAACATGTATAGCTTTGTATTGTTAGTATACATCTCGCGTACATTGTCCGTGGACATTGCATGCCATCTTGTCTCCCGTACCTGACTGAACGTTCATCTCTAACAGACTATGCGCGGTCATCCACTGACCTTGTGGTCACGTGTGTAATAAATGGTAGACCAGACTATTGTGGTCTTATTAATACCACACTACATTGTTAAATAACTTGATCGCGTTTTCACCATATTATAATTAATTATTAATTTAATACCTAAACATGTAAAATTCAACATTGATATTTGTGCCGGCAATTATGGGAGTGATCTAAGTTAGAAATTAGAAAGAAGAAATAGATTTCATTGTTGTTCTACAGAGAAATAGAACAATTCCTTGATAAAATAGCAAAGACTCAATCCATTACAGTTTTATTTTCAATATCTTGAAACAAAGTATATATGCACATATATGTATATATCACTTTTATAGCTACTGACACGTTTGGCAAACACAATTATTAATATATAAAGTTTCTTTCATGAACAGAACTGATGCGAAAAGATTGCAACAGAACGATATTACTAAACGGAGGACTATATATCAAATATTTACAATGTTCGAGATCTAAGTAAATATCACCTGCTTCGACACCGCTCAGTCCACGACTTCGTCGTAATTGTAACGTCATAAATTTTATTAATGACTACTCCAGTCTTCAGACCCATGAAAGGCTTGCTCGTAACACACCATCCCACCGAGATATTATATTTAGAATCTCTTCTGTCTTAAACACGCAGTCAGATTTATAGCCGTTTACTTTTAAAAGCGAACACGGGCACCGGTGCGTGCGCAACAGAGCGCCCGGAGGAAAAGCGTGCGCCTCGAAGGCGGAATCTCACGCGCCGCGAGAGAGTGAAAAACGAGCGTCGGACCAGCGAGTTACGGTCTAGAAATTTCCCGCTTCTTTTTCATATTCCTAATATCGCAGAATTTAGACGTTACGTATTTTTCACTTAGAACGGCTATTACTCTGCCGTGCTTTTGCATTTCTATCCCACATAACCTCGACCATTCACATCTGTTACCTTATCTGTTGATACGGCTATAAAGTTTCCTTCACCTTTCTTCAAGCTTTCAGACGGTCGTCAAAACGCTTCTATAACTCGCGTGCAACAAGCACGACCTATATGCAACAGCTCGACATGAGATTTACGTCCGAAGGAAAAGTCTTGCGCGACGCCAGCGCCTGCTCGCGGATAACTCACGAATTAACAGGTTTACGAGCGCTGGGTCGATACTACTATGTTTCCTCGAGCGAGTCGCCCGTCCAACCGCCACGGAGATCGTTCGCGTGTTCCCGTTACGACTTTTCGAATCTCTGGTGTTTCCGTTACAGATTTGATAAACCGGTTCCTCGGCAGCGGCCATGGATTCCCGAAATTTTGGGTTACCAGTGCGTCGTACACGCGCGTTATGTAAAGCTCGTCATCGGGTAACGGTAAAAGGGAACCGCGGCTTACTTTCGCATGGATGGAGGCCCTTATCAAGACGCTATCGAAGACGATCTTACTCCCGCCAAATTGGCCGGAATTCGACAGCTAGGGCACAGGTGATAATCGAAATCAAGATTACGTGGGAAGCTTTGGGTCACGAGCAGGTATTTCTCGGGTATTTCGGTGGCTGTTGCCGGTATACGTGATTTCGTTAGTCCCCTAGCAGGTGGCGTCACGTAGGTGTATGTGGGTGTATTTAGGCTGGTCGTTGAGAATTATATAATTTCTCAAATGACTCCCACTTTCTGTCTTTCTTTATTTATTTACTTCTTGCACTTCGCATGACTTGTCCACGACGGTAATCAAAATTACAATTACTTATTACTTAGGTATTGCAAATAGATGGTACATTGACCATAGAAATCATCTTGTAACACACAAATTTTGTCAATGTCTGATTAATGACAGAAAATTTAAATCTAGCGGGAAGATTAGGTGTGTACTTGAGACTGCCAATTACAAAAAGGAGTTAATCCATTTGTAAACTGGTTTTCCCCGAATTTTGATGACCTTGAAGTACGTTTTGAAGGACATCGTTTCAAGTAATATTGTTCTATACATGTAATCGATATAGCAAAATTTGTTGGTACTATTACATAGAATTCCGTCTACATATGTACAGTAATCACGACAGTCATAAACACAATCTGTATGTGCGTCTTATGTAGATAAAATTCACTGCAATAATACCAAAATGTTCTTGGCAGGTTATAAAGAATTTCGGTGGGTTAAAAGTTACTCAAAATTTTGCACCACAGTCACCAGAATTGAAACTCAGGTCATCAAGGAATTATCATAAGAAAGCTTAAGCGGCCGGAACTCGATTTGCATGACATCTGTGAAAGTTAGAAAAATCGAGATACCTGTTAATGATCGTGACACCTGTTAAATACTGCATAAGCACTTGTATAAGAGAACTCTTTCTCCATTCCGATTTCCTCATTGTGCGCGTCCCGGCACATAGCAACGTCTATCCACGATATTCAGTAGTCATTGCATCCTGCGTTCGCGCCATAACCTTAAACACTCGATTAGGGCCCCGTTGTATCATACCTCTGACAATTTGAGTCAAGCACTCTTTGAATCTCTCATTCGAGCATTCATCACTAACAGATGAATTTTATTATTCTCACAATTAATCCGTCGTTGCTCCTTTATGTACTCGCCGTGGATCCTCGATTACCGTTACGCTCGGAGACTTAGAAACGAAGCGCTTCTTGCTTGGTGCGCTTATGGTTACGATTGAATGCGCTGCTTGATACCTTTGTGTCAGCTGTTTCGCGAACAGCGCTGCATCGTCACGAGAAAAACAAACGATTTCCACGCTTGAACGTCACGGACAAGTAGGCGTGATCGACATCGATTTGTTCGAGGCGCGTTAGTGCTAGAGGAATCTCGGTAGATGGCGTCGCTTTGTTTCGGTCACAAGATGCTATGCAGCATGCGATCTGAGAAAGCATTGTAACGTTATTGATAATGAACTTTAACATTCTATTTGAAAATTTTTTTTTAATTTCATTTCATTTGCTTGGTATTATTATTAATTACATTAGGTTGTATTGTTGTATTTTATTATGATATTATTGGTGTGCGGTTGAACTGCCTGCCATAGCAATTACTAGATCTTATATTCACACAAAATATGTTGAGTATCACAAATTAAGTTTAAGTAACAAACCCAAAGCGTGAATATTTATAATTTATAATTTTTCGTTTGTTATTAATTTTGTACATGCTTCTCCATCTTTGGAGAAACAGATTCAAGGAGTCTCGAGTTATTAAGCATAATTTGCGAGTTTCTAATGTGTATGATAAATGTACCGGTATGCATGCTCGTTGCTATAAGACCTAAATGGAAAGTTGGACGAAAACGGCACGGAACGTGTTAAGCTGATATTATTCTGACAACACGTAATGTGATTTATGATAATATGCGTAATATAATGTATTGCATTTCGGTGTGAATGTATAAGAGAGATTTCTAAAAGTCACTCTCGAAATAAAGTAACTTTTTTTGTGTCCTTTAATAGTAATGCCCAATTATACAACCGAATAAATGAGTAATAACTCAAGTATTTGATAACACATTCAGAGCTTTAAAAGATAGAATAATATGATATATGATATATTTCTGACAAAAGGATTTTGAAATTTCACCAGTGCATATATTACGTACTATAACGTAAAAGCCATTATCTTTTTTTATTACTGCAGTGTACTTAATATCTAGAAAATCAACTTACGTTTCATTTATTACAAAATATTACTAAATAAGTTATTCACGATTACGCCTAATAGTTTTTCGCAACTATACTTTCTTTTATAATAGTCATAACGGTGAGAGTCATCTAATTAGTATTAAAGGGACAAAATTCAATATTTCCAAAAATCGCAAGAAAATTCTTTTCACACATCTCTTCCCTACTCGATGAGATCGCCAAACAAAGCAGACTGAATCTATATCTATATAGCTTGAAAACAGCTCACCACTCGGCTCAGAATTTTCCAAGAAACCCTCACGCGGGCTGAGCCGTGGAACAAGGACATCGGAGCGAAGGTAAACACACGGGCGACCCGGAGACTCGTGGATGCACCGCGAGAGGGACACTCCGAGATCTGGCACGAAGCAGGAGGAAATAAGGGGACCGGAGAGAAGGTTGATCGAATCGAAGAGGAGGTTAAAACTGCCGGTCGCCGGTTGCTGTCGCCACGGTGGCCTCTTTGACCCGCTTTCTCTTTTCCCACCCGATTTGTCTCGTGGACATGCCTGCCGCGTTTTCTTTAACCGGGAAATTCACGAGGCCTCGCCACCTGCCGCGCGCAGGCTCGATCGACCGTGCTAACGTCCTCCGCGCGGTGAGGAGCCGCGCAAGAACGAAAAACCGGAAGTGGAGAGCCGGCCAAGTGGGTCGGACAAGTGGGCACACGATTCCGATTATCGGCTGGCTAGCTAGCGTGGTTCGTTCAACCTCCGCGCGAGCCTGGTTACATCGCGCTGAATCGAGCACTTTCGAAAATTGCCCGACAAGTGGACGCGATCGATTCTGCAATATTGTGGCGTGACCGTGCCAGGGTGGGGAAATCCCCTGTATAAGCTGCTGATCGAAAGCATTCGATTCGAGTTTGAGAATTGGATAAGTATGTCGTTTAGAAGCTGAGTGCGGTTCTTCTTGCAATGCAAACTGCGTTCGCTGCGATTGGGGTCTGTCTTTTTTGGAACCTTCTTGGGTTAGGTTACGTATTGGAAGTGAGGATGAATTTGAACTTTGATAGAGGTATATTGGATTGGACTTGTACTATGGTGCAGTATAGGTCATACAAAATAATATACCATTGTGAGCAAGTATGGGTGCAAGTATAGTGTACCACATTTTATATCTTATGTGGCATAATATAGGTGTAAAAATCAACAGGTTTAATCTGAAATAAGTTGTAACTACTGGAAAACAGGGATATTTCGTTTTTGTAGTTATCGAGGGCACGCAGCTAGTCTTAATGAAATTAATGTCGAGTTTAATTCGCATAAATTGCAAAGTGACTGTACATAACCTATTTTGCTTCCTGTTATCACAATTACTACAATTATTGTCATTTGTGTTAGAGTGTTAATTACTTGCTCCTAATTTAATATATTTCGTACTTTATAATATTTGGAATATTCTATTTGACATTTGGCATCTGCTAATGGCAATAAAATTTGTAATTAATATTTAATTGTAATCAATAATTTCTCGAGAGGTTCTGATATTCAGAAAAAAGAATTTAATATTATGCTATTCGAATTCCAGAATTGATGAAGCATAGTATCACGTGGAAATTTCTAATTTAATTTCATTTCGTTTTCACATCACCGAAAGTGATTTTATTTTAATAAGAGTGTATTTCTTGGGAACGTGGAGATTAAGAAATGTTCAATTTCAATCTCCGAATGTAGGTTATAGGTAGTTGACATGGCATCTTTTATAATATGGTAAGAAGTCACAATAATTTATCTGGAATGCGTGTCTTGAGAAATCCACATTGAGTGTATACTTTGGGCTATGAGTCATTACGAAAACATGTCCCTACCTGTAAGGTGAGTCCTTCGTTTTATGAACACCCATTCACGTTGATTTTTCCTTTCACGATAATACAAAGTAACGCATTATTAAATTTCCTATTCAACTACCTATGCGATCAACATTAATAATAATTACACAACTATAAAAATTATAATTCCACATAATATATCACTTTTAACTTATAATTTTATATTATATCATTCGTTATTAAAATCATCTAAAATATTTTATACACGTACAGCCACAAAAGGAACGATCTATTTTTAACTTTAATAAAACAAATAAACTCCAACGTAATAGTAGCAACAAAATTTGTTGCATTTCGCGTTACCTTGTAATTTATGTAATTCACCAGACAAGCGTTTTAACAGTTGGCAACAACCTCTGTCGAGAATATTTCCCCGGTTTTGATTTATTTCCACGTAATCTCCATCCGGAAATAGCGCGTAGTTAAAAGCGACATTAAAAAAAGGGAAGATTAATGACATTACACGAATTATTTTCTGGCTGCGACCTACATTTCGCATAAAGGCTCATCTATTCCAAGACGTTCCTACGTTCATTTATACATCATTTACCCTGAAGCTGGACAAAAAAAGATCGTTAAAACTCGAACTTAATTACACAGCAGCTTGCAATCTTGACCTCACTTCGACAAAATCGTTCGTCTCTTCCTCGAACTGAGCCAAGATTCGCGTATCATCCTGATAAAATCACGAATTCCGGCGCACTAAATCCGCAGTGAAACCTGATCATACGGGACCATATGCTATCTCTTCGATACCTATCTCCAACGGACATCTGCTGTCGCTCGAGGAAGGATCGAGAACGACCTCGAAGAATCGGAGTTACAGCGCCGTGTTGGTTCATTTACGATTTTCATCGACCTGGTTTCTTTGGTTTCCAATAGAGGCCGCCCGCCTCGCGGAGATCATTTGAATGTTGATTTGCGTGCAGGCCGAATAAGCATGGCGGAGAAATAGAACATGAAGCGTGACATGCCACCTGCCCATAAGTGTCGATTTCGAGCGAGCAGATCGGAAAGAAAGTCGGCGACGCTGAACGATGAAGTGGGTCGTGTTTCTGCCACGTTTATCATCGATCATTTCACCTTCTTCGCCAGGAGGTCGTCAAGATCGCAGAAGTGGGTTGCCTGGGCTACCCGAGCAAATTAACCTGGTGAAAAATCGATGTCACCTTAAGCACAATCGTGAACACTGTTTGTGGGAATTTTTCTTCTCGACTTGCTGTATTTGCACATCTAATGCGAATGTAATTACACTGTACTACATTGTACAGTGAAAAAAAAGAGACTGAATGTTGGAGCGCGATAAAGCACTGCCGTGGACTATTCGATACAATTATTGTACTTAATTATTCGATATACAATGAAGAGGGTATCGTCGTAATTTATTCTGCTTCCATGTCAGGAGTATAGATTTCAAGGGTATCAAAGGTGGAATTGGGTTGAGCAAATAGAACATACACCTTTGCCGCCTTGAGTGCAAATTCTCGAGCTCTTATGGCAGATAATAATAAGTAAAGTCATGTGGACATGTAAAATAGGTAAATTTAACTTCAAATTTAATTTTAGCAGGAGCATCTACATGCTTTCAGTGATTGTGAATATAAAAAATTTAAGATATGTCATTGTGATTTGTTTAGTACTTAAAGTGTTAATTAAAGACTGCAATAGAAAGTTGATGTGTATGTATGTAACATGTGTATTAATTTTTCTTCTTTTATACCAATGTGCTGATTTAATTTAGGATACATTTCAATATTTATTTTTAATTATCGCAGAATGGGTGGACTTGAAGGTTCCTAATTATGAGTTAATTAATGCTGTTTATGTGTATTTATATAGTTTAGATTACTTTTTTCAAGAATAGCTCCAGAAATTTGTGTCCAGAAAGGGGGAAAGTGCAACCCCAAGAGGATACCAGTAAAGGAAAAAAATTATTAATCATTTTTCAAATACAAATTGTTTCATCCACGTTTCTTAGATGTGAAATAAGAATTATGATCCTTTCCTTTTAATCGTCATATAACACTATTTTGTAAGATAAAGTTGGGTATTCTAGTTATAAAATTTCCACACAATACCCAATAATCCTTAGAAGTAGAAATAAACCGAGTTATTGGTAACATGGTACTTAATATGGAAAGTTTTGTTCTTAAGTCTTCAGGCGGCAGCCATAAAACTATCGTCCGAATTTTTTGCTTCATTCCTCATATTTTACCTTCATTAAAATCCACTTTCCCAAAATTTCGAGTCTTCCCTTTTCTTTAACCACCACGAGTACTTTTTTCTCTCCCTTTTTTGCTAATTTCTCAGGTGATTTGTTTGGAATAAAATCAACCGATCATCGACTTTCATTTCATTATTCATTCGAGATTGGATATTAATCGATATACGTACTATCCACCGTATTAGCATCGTTTGGGTACTAACTTTGAAATGGTTCCTAGAATGCAATTTTTTTAAATCATCTATCAATCATCAAACTCGTAATTACCATCCAGTCCGATCAGTCCACGGTAATTCTCGCTCTTTAACAACCGTGTTCCACTTAAATAATCAGCTGCCCCTCATTAACCCTTTGGCTATGGCCGAGTTGGCGGACACTATGTTGCTGCAGCACGCAATAGTCGAGCTATGAGTCTACATTTTGCAAATTACTTCAAACGAATATTTGACGAAATACCAGTTAACATATGTCAGAAATAACAAATTACAATGGAATAAGCCTAACAATTGAATTAATGAGGGACTCCAAAGTTAGCAGGAAATTTTATAACAGGTGACCATAGTTACTCCTAGTAATATGGACAGCCCTCGATTTTTAAGTCGTTATCATTACCTCTAACACATGAAGCAAGCACTCGACGTTTATAATCACTCTTAGTAAGTATAAAGTTCAGCACTTGGACTTGGGTGACTACAGATTCTTTATTATAATCCAAGCATTCGAAGTTAGGTGACTATAGTCACCTTCATTATACAGGAAATATTCAAAGCTGAGTGACTATGGTCACTGTTAATATAGATTAAGAATACGACTTCGGGTGACTATAGAGATGCCTTTAACATAATCCAATTTAATTTTACAGCAAACACTCCATTTGCGGTGCTTATAGTCACTGTTAATATAGTTCAATCATACAACATCGGCTGACTATAGTCCCCTTACACATACAGTGGCCACTTGACGCTGAATGATTATAGTTATCATTAATAAAGAACCAACACTGCAGGTTCAGACATTATAGTCACCTTTACTCACGAAACGGTTCATTTCACTCTATTTGGCAACGTTACACACTATTAATCATCGACACAAACTGTCCTGCGTCAAATAACATTTTTTGCCTATTCAGGAAATCGCAAAAGAACATAATTGTGTAAATACGTGTAAATACGAAATTTACAAACTCCAATTGAATACCAGTTCGTAACAGGTTCACCAAAGACAAGGTCTTTTTTCTCGAGATTTTTCATCAAGGTTCCAGAGATCGCGAAAACGATATCGCACGACTCGACCGATCTATACACCGATCGAAACGCAAGATTTAATCGATAATTAATCGCGAAACGCTTCGAGTCGACCCAACTGACCATTGCGGCTCCTACTGGTCAATTACGCTACGTTACAAATTACGTTTAATTGGCGTGCGTCCACGTTATAGCTCGATACGATCGAACACGAGATATCTTTTTTGCCCCTCTTCCTTCGATCGCAGATTTTCTGTGGCTTAAACGAACCGAGCCGGTCTGCGCGGTTTCCTGCACCAAGCAGGCAGGATTAATCTAATTAATTTAGCGAACGCACTCCCTAACCGGATAATTCGATCGACGAGATTCCGAAGTTTTAATTGCACGTACAATGCTGTTTGGCCGATTGAAAAATCATGAAATCGAGCACGCGCGTGTTCCACGATATTAAATAGCGTTTACATTTTATCGTGTCTATCTGCTGTTACATGTTTCATGATTAAACTCCTATAAGATCCAGGGTGAACCAGTTAGAGGGGTGCCATGTTAGATAGCTAGGTTAGAACATGTTATATTTTGTTGGAAAGGGCAATGGAAATTTGCGAGGTCAGTGGACGAGTCTAGCCAAGCGTGCATTTTGAATGCTAAATACTCGGTAAAAAGTGCCATTGCTTTGGGGCGAGATATGCACTCGCCCCTACCGCAGCGCCTTCACTGCCTTAACGTTAGAACACAGTTGCGCCACCTGGTGCTTCCAACGCGAACTAAAGCGAGTACGGTCTCGTTGCTTGGCAGCTGAAATGTATCTAAAACTTGCATGCATATAACAATAATTATGATAATAGAATGTTACGTATATTTAATTATGTCTTAAAAGAAGAAGTTGACGTTTATTTGATTAAAGTAACTATATGTTTGCAGTAATTGCAGTCACTCTGATTGATAAATGAATATTCATTTCACTTGAAGTGCAATATTAAGGTACTCCGGGTGTAATTGTGTATTGCATATTTTCAACCACAGATTCTTGCATAAGTATACTTTCTCTTTTCTTTCGTTTCCGATTCATTTAATCCGTGCAGTCTGAAAGATATTCAGGCTTGTCCAAGGTCTACCCAAAACCATAGGTGGCTATGTAACCTTCAATCGCGTCATGGTGCCCAGCACTCGGTCAGACATTTTCCTTTCACATCTCCAACAGTTCAGTCCAGAATCACTAGACGTTCCTATCTTATTACTCATAGTTCCACATCAAAGTTCATCACAGCATTATAAGGACCTTGTGTTGCCTAAATAGGCACAGTACCTTTACCTATCGCATAAATAGTTCTAAGTGACAGAATGTAAGTTCAGGTTTTCTCCAACCATCTTCAACCAACTGTAATCAACTGAAATACATAATATCTGAAACTACAGTGAAATTATTAACAAATTAAAATGTGTAGTTTCTAGACCCTTTTAAGCTGTTACTAGTAGAAAAATTTGGAGATCACATGACAGGTTTAGATTTAGCAAACAGTATGAAAATACGAAGTAATACAATGGAATCGTTGACAATTAATAACTTGGTACTATAATGTCAATAACATGGGCTTTGAATTGTAAATAATTCTTGATATCGATGTCAGAGCCATGAGTATAATTGTATTTGTGCCATTGGTGTAATTATGTATTATGGAACATTTCAAAAGGGATATTATATTGAAATTCAACTATAAAATTTAGTAACAAAGTGAAAACCTAATGAAATTTTACTTTTTTCAATACACCAGCGAGGTAAGCTATAGTTCTACCATCTGCCTAAATTAAATTTACATTATGGAAATAACTGCAAGTTAACAAGGCACTCAATTATGCAATTTTCAACTTTAAATTTGTCAATAGTTCTTACTTTTACTCGGTAATTAATATAATTAATTAAACATTAGTTATTTATGTAATTCCCTGCTCCCCATTCTTTTAATTTATTGATAATAAAAATATTACCTAATTTCCCACGTTTCTCATTTCAAGATTTCCAATTTAGTAGCACATAAATTTACAATCCATTTTATTTTAATAACCATACTATTTAATTTCTATCTTCAAATTCTCAAAATTTATAATGTCAATAATTATTTAATTCTCGAAAGGCATCTGAGACGTCATGGAAAGAAATATTTTCGTTTCAACTCACTGGACTAGACCAAACTCGTCGACTTTCTAGCTTCAATAAGTTCGCGTGAAGCTTACCAGAAAGGCATGGATTACGAATGTGGAGTCGGTATTATGTGAACGATAATATACCGATAACGATGATACTAGCTGGCAAGGAATTGAAAAGGATCCGTTTCTATCGATGCATCTTGATGCATAACGCCGCCTCGTATACACCAGGAAATTACGACAGCGTTTTCCGACCGTACGTGTTCTGTTATGTCAGCGACGCCGTGCGATATCTAACGTTAGTTTCATATTGTTAACTACGCGGAAGTAGCCACGTGACTTCCTATCCCGCGTTCTCTCATCGCGCCGCCGACCGCGGCAGCACTCGAGGCTGCAGCTAGAACCTCCGCGTTCTTGGATTCGTTGGGATCGTGGAATGCTCGAGGTCGTGATAGTTGGAGGTCGATGGTACAGTTAGCAAGGATAACAATGGGTAAATCGAGGAATGGAATTATAACGTTATGCAGGGTACGATAATATAGAGATGGTAGAGATGGCTATGAGGTACTATGTGCAAAGTACAGTTGCACCAAGGAAAATCAAAATCGCATTTAAATCTTGCAAATAAATAGAAAGGATTCATGATCGTTAGATGTAAAATATTTTTTTGGGTTTAAGTATGGATTTGCTGGCAATTAGGCGAAATTTTAAATGGATCACCCTGTATCAAGTTGGAGAGCGAGTTAGAATTTAAATTAGAATTGTGAAATGTAATAACAGACAATTCGAAGAATACCGTGCGATGTAATGTACACACTTAAACACCTGAAGATAAAATGTTCCTCGCATATCTGGTTTCATAACTATCAAAGGCTACTTAATGTCAAAGTCGTTTGAAATAGTGAAATACAGTATCGAAAATGTTTTACAAAATGGCACACGGTATGATTTAAATCTCGATTACTCTAAAAACAAAGAAAAATTAGCATCTAAAAATTTCCAAACTAGAAATAATACAAAATCCCAAAATTTTGATTCTTCAATTAGAATCAATAGAATCACCTAAGATATTCCCATCTTATTGAATGTATCTCTAGGTTTGTGTTCCTGGACACAAGATAAACACCAAGAAACGAATACCAAGTCACAAAAACCGGAGATAAGAAACAGTCTAATGAAGTTCCTACTTTGAATTATAGCCAAACACCATGGCCAAGGGATAATATACCACCAGCTAATCACACAAATCAAAGTGGAACGATTGATAATGCAGGCATTCAATGCCTATATTCCTAGCACCGTTAGAGGCAATCAGCGATCATCTGCGTAATTAATGCACAGTCCACGTATCATCCATTTGGAGCGAATGAAAAGAATGGCTCGTTTCCAATGTTAACTGTGACACCTTTCCAGCTATGCCAGCTGATGAAACGAATTGCATATTCCACGATCTCATTTTTCTATAGCAAGAAAAACAGTACAGTTACGACAGAGCGGTCGCAGATTGCCTCCCAACAAATGCTCCCTCTAATCTCAGTGTAGCTCAGGGCTCCCGTCTCCTGACGGTCGTTGTGTCAGAACATTGACCGTAACTCGGCGTTCCCTTCCTTTTTTTCCCAGTCTAACGAAATGCGTTAAGAAACCAAGGGAAATTGTCGCTAAGTAAATGACACCCGTAAATGTACATGTTGCGAGGTGGCCCCAAGAAACGGCGTTGCGAAACGCGGCCATTACGCTGTTTTACTGGCGAATATTGTGCGGAGCCTTCTCTCTTGCATCAAAGGTTTAGCCGCTTCCATGATACCCGGGAATACTTCAACTTTGACGGATAATTAAATTCAGTAAACACAGTTGCAGCGGTGGAACATTCTATAATGATATGTTGCACGTTGGTATTTTTCGTGTCAAAAATACTATGCCATATTTTATAGTAATAATATATTTCTTCTAGTACTGTGTTATGTTTTTCGTATAGTAGATATAGCAGATATGATTGGTCATGGTACATCAAGGCCTTCGTTGTAGGCATAGAATATACAAATTTTCATTGTTACTGTCATATTTGCAAATTGAACTATATAAGATCAAATAACATAGGAGATCAGTGGGATACCTTGATCCCATACATTTCAAATTCTATTTCAATTTTCTTTTTAATAATTCCTTATCAGTGTCAACTATTGAATATCATAGCGTTAACTATCTGGCGTGAAACAAAAAGACTGGAAATATAACTTATTTTATCATGTCAGCATAATCTTCGAGAACCAAAACGTTTACACAGTACTGCTTGCATCAGCGTCTGGATTTCTGCTGACATTACGGTTGTTGCTATCCCCAATAATTTCTGGGACTGGGTTGAAGAATTGCTGTCGATAGTAATTTGTTGTTGTTATTAAATATTTGACCAGATATGGACAAAACACAGACTCAGAGTATGAACATTAAATTAAAAGCTACTGTAGTTGGGTCGAGTACAGCAACGTCAGAAATTATTACATTTAGTGATGAATTCAATTGGAATCGAATGACACTGTTGATGTCGCCGCTGTTCTCTTAGCCTCAGAAGCATCTACAGTAAGTTTCATACATTGTGGCAACAAAGAAAATTCGTGTCGTATCCTCATGATGGATTCTAGGAGTTGATCCTATTACACGTTGCTTAGTGTATTAATCATGTAGGATGAGTGTCGGAAGTGTTTGAACTTAGAACAAAGGTGACCGCGCGTAAGGGGATCGAATGGATGTGTATGATAGAGCCGAGTGCGATAGGAAGTTAGTTTATGAGTGCGGCATGCGTTTGAAGTACATAATCGACCGCGGCTGCGGGGAAAGACGCGTGATTGGGAAGGAAAGCCTGAGTGTGAGAAAAGGACAGAATGAATGATTTAAATAAGGGTGCACGGGCACAGGCGAGTCAGAGTGTGTAAGAAGTCCAAATCAGTCTAACAGTTCAGTCTAAGACAGTCCATCGGTTAGTTGAAGAATGTCCAAAGTCTAAGAGTTTTCAGTCAAAGACATTGTGTCAAAGTCTAAAGTCGGTTTGTGAAAGTCAATTTAAGAAGAATCAGAAGAGCGTGTACATAGCGAATCTCTCTTCTTTCATAGCCAGACGCCGTCATTTATTTATAAACTTATTTTATTCTATTAAGAAGCCAACAATATTATCTTAAGTCAATCCACCCAAAATCCGATTGTACATGTATAACTCACGGAGCACATCAGATGTAACTATATGTAAACTGAACATACGCCAAAATTTTTTAAGAATATTTTTTGATGGAATATCTGGTTGACACTGAACTATCTATTATATTTGAAATATATTTTTACTTTTTGCTTTTGTGTCCCGAATGGAATGCTATAAAAAATTTTGAAAATTGATAACTAAGTCCAATTTTGGGAAAGATTTTCAACTGTTTCAATTATGCTTCGCGTGTTAAGAAGGATTGGATATTTTATCGCGATTGTGCTCACAGAATCAAAGCAATATGCAACGTTGTCAATGTTCAATCGCTATAAAAGATCGACTATTGGAAAGTCTCGATTTTAATCCCTCAATTGTCACTTGCTGAATATTTCATGAAAGAAGTCTCGTCGCGATTTCGACATATTACGGGCCAATTTAGTGGAGGAAGTAATCAATAACTACGGGTGCAGTGATAGGTATAAATGTAGTGTAAAGTGTGGGTATCATCTTTAGAATTTTCATATCGAAATACGCCTCATGAATAAAAGACGTTAAATGATGCTTCGAGTCTTTGTTTTAATCTATCTGCAACATGAAGTTACTTTCACTAGAGGCAGACTCTATAGCACTACTAGACATACAGTATCCGATTAAATAAAACAGCCTTCTCAGGATTTCTAGCTGGTTTCTAAATAGCGTTGCTTTGAATTACTATTTACTGACATATCTGTAACCTTGGATCATTATCGTTATTAGTCCTTATTGCGTAAGACGAGTGGCATAGTTCTGAGACTGTTAAGAGAGCAGCAACTATACGCAGTTACGTGTCTCTTGCGGTTTCTAATGATTCTCGGAAAAGGACAATGAGTTAACTGGAGAAAGTAGCATGACAGAGTAATTCCCAGTGTTAATAATTATTGCTTGTATAAAATTGTAATAAATTGGAACAATCAATAGAATTGACGTGCTCGTTGCTATTAATCGTATCCCAAATTGTTTCTCTGACTAGTTGATTTCTATGGAATATTGTAAGGTATTCAAAGAGAATTAAAACTTGGTCCTACCTCAGCGTATATGTAGTTGTAAATAGACTGTTGTAGCAGAAACTTGAACATCGAGTCTGGCATCGAACATTCTCTACCAAGTTTACGTTCGATTGTTCGCATCTCGATGATACCCAACGATCACGAAACGATTCCGTAAAATATCTCACACGTAATATTTATACGGATAGCACAGGTCCATGCATAACAACAAACGAGAAGAAAGATAAATCCTAACCAACATAATGTTAAAATCCTAAATTCGACGTCTACTTGCTATATCCCCGGTGTTAGTATAACATCTCTTCCATCAGGTAGTGACTAGATAGGATTAAAGAGAAAGAAAGGGTACATATTGTCCTGGGTCTGGTAGTGGACTCGTCAGTAGGGGTATCTAGCAGCCCCTTATGACATACCTTTAACCTCATCGATTCCATTTAGTGGTGAAGGTGTGAAAGGTGGCCGTTGCAAGCGTGAGGAAATCAATGCACCAGAATAGCAAATAACAATTTACGGATGCTTCGGGTTCAAGTACGAAGAAAGGACCAATTCAAACACACCATGTCACATGAATAGGTAATCCCCATATATATAACCCACAATGAACTGGCTGGTTTTTACCCCGCCGGCATAAGAACCCTCGATAACAGATTGTTCTGCGACTGGGATGGTCACGAACGAGTTAACCTTGCTCGATCGAGCCAATACGCGAAATCCCGCGGGACCAAGTCGAAGTGAATTCGTGATTGCTCAGCGGCCTGTTGCAAGAAGATGCGCGCGCAGCCCAGCCGCTGACTCGGTCCATAATTTCGCGAAATAGATCATGCGACACAGAGGAAAGGGCGCGCAACCCATGCACACATCTATGGACACCAGGGCACGTGCACGCGAGTTGGAAAGAATCCGTACAAACGGGGGACACGAAGGCAATAGATGTTGTCGAAGACGAAGAAAAAGATGGAGGCAAACGGTGGAGGAAGACCGGTTTGTGACTAGGGACAACGAGCGTGCTACCCTGCACGTTGCCGTAATATCGCTTTATCGGATCTACCGTTATGTCGATCCGTTCTGCATCGACGGAGTGCGATTCTCCGCAGACGTTCTATGCACACCGCTCTCGCATGGCAACACCGGAAACCTTGCAGTAGGACCACATGGGACGCCGAGTCTACGTCATCGATCGATGCCAGTCAACTGGTCGATCGAAACTGGTCAACGAGAGAGGTGATCTAACTGTAAATCTAACGCTTTTCTCTCGCCAAGTTCTGGCCAGTGGTGGTCGTCGACGCGAGTCAAGTGTATCGAAAGGCGTGAATAGATGGATGACAGAGGCTCGAACTTGCCATTCGATACCGTTCGATTGGACCGTGTTGAAACGCTCGTCAGGCGATAGTGGTGTCAGCGACTGATTTGCATAACAAATCGACGCGTCGTTTACGAGGCTTTGCCCTAGGCAGTCGGGCCAGGCTACATGGAACCGATATTTAAAGCGAATCGAGGGGAGACGACAATGTCCCACGTTTCAATTCGATGTCTCTGACGTGACTTTTGCACGCGAACGTATTCGTGACAGGACATCACGAAACTGCAATTCAATCATGCGCGAAAGTGGGAGACGGTGTTTACCGGTATTCGGTGAAATCTAGACCGACGATTCGTGAATTTTTCGACATCCTGTCCTTCTGACCTTTGAGCACGCCTTTCACCACCCTCTGTCGCAGAAAGGATCGCAAAGTTTAACGAGCTCCTTCTCGACCAAGTTCGACTAAGCCTTCCTTAGTGCCTTCTGAACTTCGTCAGTACGCATCTAGATCTGTTCAGCGTGGAAAAACGTTTTCTTTTTTCTCGCCTCGAGCCTAGCACTTCCTACGAGAATAACGTTCCGCAAACATCGCCGCGTGGCGTCGATAAACATCGGCTAATTTAAAGTTTTTATTCGCTTCCCTGTGTATCTATTTAGCATTCATTTAACTGATCAGGTTCGCCCGTTAATTGGCACGCAACAGAAATTCCATCGAGCACAGGGCAGTAGACTGTGCACGAGTTAAACGCGTAACAGAGAACATGCTATACTAACCTGAGAAGAGGGTTTCTGAAGGAACGTTGCGATCCCAGCTCGAACCCTGTTTTTGACACCGCGCACAGTTCCCTTGGCACTGCGTATGGCTTCCTTCTCGAGGATCTTGTAACCGGCGAAACATTCGTCGGTGTCCTTATCGCCTAACACCACACCTCTGTTAGTGTCTTTATTGTTACCCTTCAGTTCGTTCACGTGAAACTTGTAGAACCTGTCATACTCGTACACATACTTCTTTCCCGTCAGGGGATTCACGCTGGTATCGATATCACCGGCAATAGACTCTTGCTCTAGCCTCTCCTGTTCCTGTTTCCTCTCCTCGTAAGTGCATTCCTTCACTACCGGGGAGGATAGCCTGATATTCTGCTCGGTTACCGGGTCTGGACTCCTGATTCTCGGGGTCGAAGAGGCTTTTGACAATGAAGATGCCCCGGACGGCGAGGGAGAGACGCTAGGAGAGGCCCTGGACGAACAAGAATTTGAGTCGACATCCGGAGTCGAGACAACTTGAGTGGATTCCTCCTTCGTTCGTTCGTCGTGGTCGTCAGACAGGTCCAGTCGGTTTAGGTTCAAGATAGTATCGTTTGCCTCCCGATACTTTGAACGATCTAGCCCATTCTTCAGTCGATGAGTGTCGGAAGTGTTTGAACTTAGAACAAAGGTGACCGCGCGTAAGGGGATCGAATGGATGTGTATGATAGAGCCGAGTGCGATAGGAAGTTAGTTTATGAGTGCGGCATGCGTTTGAAGTACATAATCGACCGCGGCTGCGGGGAAAGACGCGTGATTGGGAAGGAAAGCCTGAGTGTGAGAAAAGGACAGAATGAATGATTTAAATAAGGGTGCACGGGCACAGGCGAGTCAGAGTGTGTAAGAAGTCCAAATCAGTCTAACAGTTCAGTCTAAGACAGTCCATCGGTTAGTTGAAGAATGTCCAAAGTCTAAGAGTTTTCAGTCAAAGACATTGTGTCAAAGTCTAAAGTCGGTTTGTGAAAGTCAATTTAAGAAGAATCAGAAGAGCGTGTACATAGCGAATCTCTCTTCTTTCATAGCCAGACGCCGTCATTTATTTATAAACTTATTTTATTCTATTAAGAAGCCAACAATATTATCTTAAGTCAATCCACCCAAAATCCGATTGTACATGTATAACTCACGGAGCACATCAGATGTAACTATATGTAAACTGAACATACGCCAAAATTTTTTAAGAATATTTTTTGATGGAATATCTGGTTGACACTGAACTATCTATTATATTTGAAATATATTTTTACTTTTTGCTTTTGTGTCCCGAATGGAATGCTATAAAAAATTTTGAAAATTGATAACTAAGTCCAATTTTGGGAAAGATTTTCAACTGTTTCAATTATGCTTCGCGTGTTAAGAAGGATTGGATATTTTATCGCGATTGTGCTCACAGAATCAAAGCAATATGCAACGTTGTCAATGTTCAATCGCTATAAAAGATCGACTATTGGAAAGTCTCGATTTTAATCCCTCAATTGTCACTTGCTGAATATTTCATGAAAGAAGTCTCGTCGCGATTTCGACATATTACGGGCCAATTTAGTGGAGGAAGTAATCAATAACTACGGGTGCAGTGATAGGTATAAATGTAGTGTAAAGTGTGGGTATCATCTTTAGAATTTTCATATCGAAATACGCCTCATGAATAAAAGACGTTAAATGATGCTTCGAGTCTTTGTTTTAATCTATCTGCAACATGAAGTTACTTTCACTAGAGGCAGACTCTATAGCACTACTAGACATACAGTATCCGATTAAATAAAACAGCCTTCTCAGGATTTCTAGCTGGTTTCTAAATAGCGTTGCTTTGAATTACTATTTACTGACATATCTGTAACCTTGGATCATTATCGTTATTAGTCCTTATTGCGTAAGACGAGTGGCATAGTTCTGAGACTGTTAAGAGAGCAGCAACTATACGCAGTTACGTGTCTCTTGCGGTTTCTAATGATTCTCGGAAAAGGACAATGAGTTAACTGGAGAAAGTAGCATGACAGAGTAATTCCCAGTGTTAATAATTATTGCTTGTATAAAATTGTAATAAATTGGAACAATCAATAGAATTGACGTGCTCGTTGCTATTAATCGTATCCCAAATTGTTTCTCTGACTAGTTGATTTCTATGGAATATTGTAAGGTATTCAAAGAGAATTAAAACTTGGTCCTACCTCAGCGTATATGTAGTTGTAAATAGACTGTTGTAGCAGAAACTTGAACATCGAGTCTGGCATCGAACATTCTCTACCAAGTTTACGTTCGATTGTTCGCATCTCGATGATACCCAACGATCACGAAACGATTCCGTAAAATATCTCACACGTAATATTTATACGGATAGCACAGGTCCATGCATAACAACAAACGAGAAGAAAGATAAATCCTAACCAACATAATGTTAAAATCCTAAATTCGACGTCTACTTGCTATATCCCCGGTGTTAGTATAACATCTCTTCCATCAGGTAGTGACTAGATAGGATTAAAGAGAAAGAAAGGGTACATATTGTCCTGGGTCTGGTAGTGGACTCGTCAGTAGGGGTATCTAGCAGCCCCTTATGACATACCTTTAACCTCATCGATTCCATTTAGTGGTGAAGGTGTGAAAGGTGGCCGTTGCAAGCGTGAGGAAATCAATGCACCAGAATAGCAAATAACAATTTACGGATGCTTCGGGTTCAAGTACGAAGAAAGGACCAATTCAAACACACCATGTCACATGAATAGGTAATCCCCATATATATAACCCACAATGAACTGGCTGGTTTTTACCCCGCCGGCATAAGAACCCTCGATAACAGATTGTTCTGCGACTGGGATGGTCACGAACGAGTTAACCTTGCTCGATCGAGCCAATACGCGAAATCCCGCGGGACCAAGTCGAAGTGAATTCGTGATTGCTCAGCGGCCTGTTGCAAGAAGATGCGCGCGCAGCCCAGCCGCTGACTCGGTCCATAATTTCGCGAAATAGATCATGCGACACAGAGGAAAGGGCGCGCAACCCATGCACACATCTATGGACACCAGGGCACGTGCACGCGAGTTGGAAAGAATCCGTACAAACGGGGGACACGAAGGCAATAGATGTTGTCGAAGACGAAGAAAAAGATGGAGGCAAACGGTGGAGGAAGACCGGTTTGTGACTAGGGACAACGAGCGTGCTACCCTGCACGTTGCCGTAATATCGCTTTATCGGATCTACCGTTATGTCGATCCGTTCTGCATCGACGGAGTGCGATTCTCCGCAGACGTTCTATGCACACCGCTCTCGCATGGCAACACCGGAAACCTTGCAGTAGGACCACATGGGACGCCGAGTCTACGTCATCGATCGATGCCAGTCAACTGGTCGATCGAAACTGGTCAACGAGAGAGGTGATCTAACTGTAAATCTAACGCTTTTCTCTCGCCAAGTTCTGGCCAGTGGTGGTCGTCGACGCGAGTCAAGTGTATCGAAAGGCGTGAATAGATGGATGACAGAGGCTCGAACTTGCCATTCGATACCGTTCGATTGGACCGTGTTGAAACGCTCGTCAGGCGATAGTGGTGTCAGCGACTGATTTGCATAACAAATCGACGCGTCGTTTACGAGGCTTTGCCCTAGGCAGTCGGGCCAGGCTACATGGAACCGATATTTAAAGCGAATCGAGGGGAGACGACAATGTCCCACGTTTCAATTCGATGTCTCTGACGTGACTTTTGCACGCGAACGTATTCGTGACAGGACATCACGAAACTGCAATTCAATCATGCGCGAAAGTGGGAGACGGTGTTTACCGGTATTCGGTGAAATCTAGACCGACGATTCGTGAATTTTTCGACATCCTGTCCTTCTGACCTTTGAGCACGCCTTTCACCACCCTCTGTCGCAGAAAGGATCGCAAAGTTTAACGAGCTCCTTCTCGACCAAGTTCGACTAAGCCTTCCTTAGTGCCTTCTGAACTTCGTCAGTACGCATCTAGATCTGTTCAGCGTGGAAAAACGTTTTCTTTTTTCTCGCCTCGAGCCTAGCACTTCCTACGAGAATAACGTTCCGCAAACATCGCCGCGTGGCGTCGATAAACATCGGCTAATTTAAAGTTTTTATTCGCTTCCCTGTGTATCTATTTAGCATTCATTTAACTGATCAGGTTCGCCCGTTAATTGGCACGCAACAGAAATTCCATCGAGCACAGGGCAGTAGACTGTGCACGAGTTAAACGCGTAACAGAGAACATGCTATACTAACCTGAGAAGAGGGTTTCTGAAGGAACGTTGCGATCCCAGCTCGAACCCTGTTTTTGACACCGCGCACAGTTCCCTTGGCACTGCGTATGGCTTCCTTCTCGAGGATCTTGTAACCGGCGAAACATTCGTCGGTGTCCTTATCGCCTAACACCACACCTCTGTTAGTGTCTTTATTGTTACCCTTCAGTTCGTTCACGTGAAACTTGTAGAACCTGTCATACTCGTACACATACTTCTTTCCCGTCAGGGGATTCACGCTGGTATCGATATCACCGGCAATAGACTCTTGCTCTAGCCTCTCCTGTTCCTGTTTCCTCTCCTCGTAAGTGCATTCCTTCACTACCGGGGAGGATAGCCTGATATTCTGCTCGGTTACCGGGTCTGGACTCCTGATTCTCGGGGTCGAAGAGGCTTTTGACAATGAAGATGCCCCGGACGGCGAGGGAGAGACGCTAGGAGAGGCCCTGGACGAACAAGAATTTGAGTCGACATCCGGAGTCGAGACAACTTGAGTGGATTCCTCCTTCGTTCGTTCGTCGTGGTCGTCAGACAGGTCCAGTCGGTTTAGGTTCAAGATAGTATCGTTTGCCTCCCGATACTTTGAACGATCTAGCCCATTCTTCAGTCGATGACTCTCCGAGTGTTCTTGAAATTCCAAGGACGCTCGATCAGCCTCGACACCGTTCCCATTTATACCTCCGTCCACTATTCTGTCACTCAGCTCTCCACCGTTCAGAGAGTCGCAGCTGATGTTGCTCTCATTATCGTCGCTGTCCACCTCCGCGCCACTGCTGGTCAAGCTACCTGTACGGTTGTGCTGATCGCTAGCCAGGATAACCGTACTGGCGTTCTTCTTTTTAGGAAGTGGTGGCGGTGTACCGTCCAGATCGCTGCAGGTCCCGCTGTCCAGGGTGTCGCTGGGCGAACATTGCCCACTGGATATCACCATCCCGTTCAGCTGGTTAGGGTATGAGTTGTAATAGAAGCAGGCACTCGAACGGTTGTTCGAGGAGGATGTGTTCATAGGCTCTGACGTTTCACGGTGAACCATGTCTTCCTTCGGGCTGTCGTCGTTCCGATTACGCTTGTCCTTATTGTTGTTATTATTGTTGCGTTCGAAGGCGTTCGAGCCAACACTGATCCTCACACAGCCGTCACCGGCACCAGCACTTCCACAACGCTGCTCGTTCACCAGATTCGTCGCACTCACGACCACACCACCGTCACGCTTGCTCGAACGTTCGCACGCGATCCCGTTCTCCTTCTCGACTTCGTGGCCAACGTTCTCGTCCAGCGTCAATCGTACAGTCGATATCACTCTGCCGTTCTTGTCACCATCCGGGTTGATCTTGATCTTCACCACATGAGCCGCCTGCTGCTGATGTTGCTGTTGTACGTACTGCTGTTGGTGCTGGTTCTGCGTGGTCTGGCCAGACTTCACGCTGCTCTGCTTACCGTAGCCGTTCGCGGCTTGCACTTCCGGGATTCTTCTCCTACAGGCTGCCGAGGAATCGGCGCCAGGAGCGGCCAGTCCGACAAATACCGTTGCTCCGGCCCCTGTGCTCAGAGGAGCTGTGGGGGGACTGGAAACAGTCCGGATTGACACAGTCTGTCGGGCAACCTGACTCCCGTCCCGGGACTGAGTCTTCGCCGGCAGTGTCGGTGGAACGGTCATCGTGACTATCTCGTCCATATACACATTCGAGGGCACTGTCACTTCGTCGATGAGCTACACCTGGTCATCGACTGAACCGGCCCCTGCTTTCTCCTCTTTTCGTCCACTCGTTCCTCCTCCTTTCTCTGTTTATAGAAACTTGGCGTTAAGGTCGCGACCTCCTCGTTGATCGACGATCGTGTGACGGGACGAATATTCAGCCGAGGTGTCTCTGTAGTCGCGCAACGGTGCGTCTATACAGACGGCTAATTGGGATCGATAAATATCGCAGCCGAATTTATTACGTGACCGCGAAGAAGCTTTAGCAATGACAAGCAGTCACGTTCCGAATCACTGAACGTAATTTCACGTCGAGAAATGCAACATATGGCGCGACATATTGCAGACTGCGGTGGCACTGTGCACGAGATCGGCGAGAAGTGTCAGGCTTGCCTATCCAAAAGTCAGCGGTGGAATCTTGTCCCACTTCCAAGTCAAGTTCCAAGCACTACGTCCTTACTGAGAATCGATGCACAAGGATGGAGAGAGAGAGCAAACAGAGCGATGTTTCTTTGTCGTTAGCCAATAGATCGCCGCGACAATCGACGACACTGCATCTCGTCGAGGATCGTTATCACGTCGGTGGCTGCAGGAGACGGCACTCGAGGGACGCTCCTCAAGGAGGGCTCATTCGTGTGGAATACGAAACGGTCGCGAGCATCCGCGACGATGAGCCGAGGAGAATCTGTCCCCTGGGGGGAAATGGAACGAACGACCAAGTCAGGGAGAGAAAAGACCGTGGAACGAAAGCGCGGAAGGAGCAGCGGAGAGGAGCAAAGAAAAAGAAAGAGAGAGTGCGAGAAACGAGCGTTCCACCACTTACTAACCGCATACGTTTATCAGGAGCAGCGCATGGTAAAGCTGACTCTATTCGACAACGACACGACGACACGGTGACAACGGTCGACGACGGCAATCGTTCACGGTACGGGCCGTCAGTAACTGTACTGAGTGCCTCTGACACTTACTCATGCAGTTTCGTTGGCTAGGTGGGAGAGCGAGTCGGGCCTCGCGACGGGGCACAGCGGGACACGGAGTGGGAACGTCGACTGGCTCTGCGCGGCGGAGTGGGGGGCACCTGGGCCAGACAGTGAGCGTGCGCACGCACGTGCACACATGCGCAGTGCGACGCGGAGCAGCGGCTCAGGCGAGAAGGAGTAGGACGTTGAAGGAGCGAGTGGCGCGAATGTCTGAAGGAGAGAATGAACGCAAAGGGGGTCTCGGGTACACGAGTGAATGAGCGAGCGAGTGAAAGACGGATATTGGACTGTGTGGGTAGGTAAATAAGCGGCCAGGTGGAACGTGCGAGTGAACAAGCGAACGCCTTTGCGGCCGATCGAGCGAGTGAAAGGACGAGTTCGCGAGCGTGTGTATCGATGAATAAGCGAGAAAGAGGCGCGAGAGTGGAAGGGAATGGAGGGGAGGGAAGGACGAGAACGGGTCTTGGAAGTCGTCTGGCACGTAAGCACTTGCTCGAGGAGGACGTGGCGTCCTCTACCGAGCCAGGTAGAATCGACTATCCGGTTTCTCATTTAAATACCTGTTCTTTACCGTTCACCGGCTTTCCCGTGTATGTATACACGCTTTTCTGTGTGCTCCATACGCGGGTACAAGCGATAGCGAGTCGTGCGTGTCTGATCGAACGGATACACCTGCCAAAATTTCACCGGTACCATAGTTTGCTCTCTCACCTGAGAGATCATTCGGTATCTCTTGATCGTTATCTTGCGGAGGTTATGCGCTAGTACGCGATTTGGACCCTGAATGGGAAGCAATACGACGACGAGGGTGGAAACCAGTGAATCTTCTCTTGTACTGGAGTGGATGAATGACAACGAAGGGATGTTTATCAGGCGAGTTACGCAATGATTGTTTTCTTTGTTTTGCTCCCGTTTGAATGTATCAGCCGTAAGCGACCCAAGCGACCGTGTAATTACTTTCGCAAAGAAGCAGAACGACTGTAATTCTTTGGTAACTCGCGTTATGTCGACAGCAATGAATGGATCTGTCCCAATGGAAGGCGAACGTGTTTTATCGATGGCCAAACTGCGTGGAGACGAACGATTCTTTTTCGGCTACACGGCAACTTGAGATTGATCTTCATTTCTACCTGGCACATTTGCTTGCGTAGCTACCATTACGTTACAGCATTAATAAAGATGATTGCATCGATTATCGATGTTGAGTCGTTACTTTGCGACGTGAGTCATGACTCTGACACGAATCCAGATTTACGTTTCAAACGATTTATGGCATTTTAATGTGACGCGATATTCGGAGATCATTTGAATTCTTTAAATGTTATTAGGATTCTTCAGTCAAAATAATGTTTTGTTTATGTCCCAGAAATAATAATATAATATCCAAGGTACTGATAGGTAGGGGTTTAAAAGCACGAGATTACTTTTCGTTAATACGATTCAAAGGTGCTGAATTAATATGCAGTTCAAAATTGTAACAGAAGTAAAAAATTCTTTAAATTTTGTTGTTATCCCACTGGAATAATTTGGAACAATATTTTTACATATGTAAATGATAAATCAACTTGTTCTACAGTTAGTCAGTAACATCATTTACATTGCAAATTAGGAATTACATTTTCTATAAAAAAATATCTTATAATATATATATATACCTCCTGAATACTTCAAAATCTCACAAAAGCACGCTTCCTTAATTCTCTTTACTTCACTTTACGTTATTACAAATGTATATTTCTTTTCTTACGAAGTCAATTTAACTTGTGAATGAAAAGAATTATTAGATGACACGTCGAATTTTACCAGATAAAAATAATACCGCAGATAAACGCGTCTTGCATTAAAGAAATCGCGAAAACAAACTAAAAGCACAGGATGAATTTTCCTCGACCAGGGCTTTACCTTTACTTTGTAGCCTTTAGCACTTGAACAGGTGGCTGCTCGAGAGCTGTTCCGTTGGCAACCCCGGCGACGTTGATCTCGAAGCGGGATGAAAAAGGAGCAGGTCGAGTTCAGCCCGTCGCGACAACACGACCTGCCCGTAGAGCAAAGGGGATCGATCCAAAGTACGAATAAAAGTAAGAAAAAGTTGTAAATAAGAAGAGTGGCGCACGTGTCTGCGAACGTAATTAACGCATAGCGAGAAGATGCCATTTAACGAGACCGAGACCAATCTTATTTGCTTTTTTAAATAAGCATTACGTATTAACGCGTTCTAGGTTGCTCTTTTTCATACCAGTTTTATTAAGCATCTTTACATGCGATATCGTGCTAGATTTCCAGTGCTTCGGATTTTTTTAAATCTTCAAACTCGTTTGGGAAATACACCAGCGTTTTAGACGGTTAGACTCGCTTCTAGTGTTATCTGGACGCCGGGCTACCGCGCATGCGCGTCAACGAAATGAGACGATGCATTTGTTTGATATTCTGTTTCCGGCATTCCCTACTAGAGTGCAGGATCGGGCAGTTGCATCGTGCAGTCATCAAAAACAAGTCTATGGTTGGAAGAATTATAGATTCGTGCTGCAAGGTATATTAAAAAGAACATTATACTTAATATTTTCTTATTTATGTTTATGAAAGAAGAAGATATACGAAATAATATATTACAATTTATTATAGTCAGTAAGTTCATTGGTGTTCTTTTTGTTCCCTTTCTATACTTATATTTTGTCACTAGAGGTAGTGATGTCTCCTCGCTTCGTTGTTTAATTTATACACATTGAAAAGTACATAAATCATGGAATTTTTATATTATGTGTCTCTTGGTAATCTTTATGATTGAATTCCCGTGGTATTTACACTTTTGTCCACACGAGGTTAAATAAAGCAACAAAATCCACGTTAATGTATTAAGGATCGAATGAAATTATTTAAAGAAATTTTATATCAGCATAAAATAACAATTTAGTAATTTTTTCTTCGTCGTTAATTTGTCTGGGAAGTTTATCACGAGCAAGAGCACCTGTGTCGCTAAGTAAACTTCAGCGAGACGTTTGTCACACTTTAATTATTATTTCCCCACGTTTAAGCTAATTTATTACAACTTTTAAGCCTCTGGTACACGCGACATGATCACCTACCATGTTAAACTTTATGCCAGTGTCATTCAGAGGCATCGGTGAGTACCTTGTGGAAAGACTGTTATGGGCTCAACACATTTAATCTCATTTACAGAGACCTGCGTGACATAATGAGTAAGGATCTTGGTTATCAATTTATAATCTTGTTTATTACGGACTTTGTCGGCCCAAAGTACTAGCCCGTTTCCACCAGAGTTCAATTACCCCAGGAGAATCGACCGAAATATTTTCCAATAGCAGAACGAATTTTTCAATCATGGTTGTATGTTGATACGTGATAGACATGGTTTATTTATCCCATTCGTCGCGAAATTTGAATCTTGGTCTGGTCCATCAGGATTATTAACGATACAATCAATCTGTTGTAAAATTATGAAATATCGTAGACACGTACCAGCTATGGTAACGTTCTGTAATCTACGATTTACGTAACAAAATTTTTCATTGTGATCGAGAGAAATATAAACAAACTTCGAGTTCTGTTAAGACCTTTCCGCGAGTTTCTCATGAGACGAATTTCATTGTTATAGGTTGATTAATATCGTAAGTTGAATTAATAATATTTCAATAATAATAACTATTATATACTTTATTTAAAAATTAAATTTAAAATTAAATCGACCGATTAAGGAATTAAAATTCCCATATTTAGAATGATCAAAGTAATCGATAGGTATTCAAACGATGAACGATTAAAGTATAGTAATTTTTCCGTAGAAAAATCAATCGAGAGCCCCCTATTAAAATAACGATTACCATAGGCAAGAAACATTACCATTATAATCCAAGCTGATAACAAATCTAACATCCTGACCTACACTTACCCTGATACTGTTATTACTTTCCAGGTTAATTTCATATATTATTATATCCCCGATCTTTCGCTCATTTCACGAACATGTTCCCTCCTATCCTTAGACAATATTACTCTGCCACTTATCTACCTACCCGCCTGTTTCACTCGATAAGTAACAGTTAGAGAGCGAAAGAATGTCACGCTAATTCACTTCGTGTGGCCATAAACGAACGCGTGCATGTTTATTCAAATAAGTAGAAATCGATCGCGGAACTGTCGCTTTTCGTCGAAGCAAGAGTATCCTCCACTGGTATTCGCGATAACCCACGGACGTCCACGAGTATCCACGAATATTTTCGAATACCAACGAAGATCTCTAACGGTACCCGAAACTTCCCAACCCCCACCACGTATCGACTGTCGATACTCGACTCCTGTTACACCAAACCTCACGCAACCCTAACCTCTTTACCACGTATGGTACGTGGTAACGACTTGAAAATTCTGCGAATAAATTCAGCGAATGGTACCTTCTTGCGAAAGGTATCATGGCAGACAAAGTGAACTCCTGCATTGCGATGGAAAAAATTCGGAAATACACTAAATCTCGACCATTTTTTGGCCACCTTCGACCACGATATTATGCCACCGCTTCACTCGATCCCATAGCGTCGTTGTTTCTTTTATCCGTTTATTATTCGGCCTTATTTTCCACATACCTCACCCGGTAAACCAGTTGGGTGGTGTTCGCCTTTCTTTCCGAGCCGTGTAACCTGTATTCTGCATACCACTTACAGCGGCATGCGATTGAATAAGCAACTTTATAAACAGTTAAAGCAACATGCAACCGGTGTGTATAGGAAATCATGATACGCCGAGGAATTCTGGACCCCTTTCTTGTATCCTCTCACTCCGTTGACTGCGTTTGCAGGAAGGTTCTCGGCGCGTGATGCTATAGTAACATGACGCGATACGAAGCAGGTGTAAACGTGTGAATGTTAAAGCGAATTTTCAACCCAGGATTGGTTCGTTCACTAAAAGTCTTCAGAAATGACGAACGAATTCTGCATAGGCAGTCGTGTGTGCAGCTTAATAGAAATATTTCTCGAGTTATCAAACGTAGTACACGAGCCACTGACTGGTCAGAGAAATAATTCTACCTTTGACTATTTATTTATCGTACTTACCGGACTATCCGTGACAAGATGGATGACTCAAGTTGGATAAAACGTATTAACTCGACAGATATCGAGTTTAGTCGTTCCTATATACCAAGAATTATTATTTCCACGTGGACAGCTAATTCACAGAGATATCTCCTCGTTAATGACAAGTACCGTCGACTGATCAGAGTTGCACGGTTATTATCATTGCTATTACGTAGATAATCGAGGATGTAATTCACACACCACGTGTCAAAACACAAGGATCAAGCGCTCCGGACAGACGACAAGATAGCCATAAAATCAGTTGAAACTAATCTCCTCTCGGAGATTTGATTTATTCGAAACTTTTGGAAAGTCACGTTCCAAACGAATAGCGCCTACGGGACGAAACACCAGCGAGAGGAACGAGTCATAATAAAGCACATACACCGTGGTCCAAAAATTTAAATTCACTTTCGCGCTTGTACATATATCGAATCTCCCGCCAATTCTGACGTTAATTTGAAACACAAGTATCAGTCGTAATAACCATCCCGGTTGTTCGCTTAAACAATCGAGACGACAACGTTGTCAGATATTAAAAAATTCTTTTTACAATTTGGGTTTGGAGGATTACGCAGGGATTGCGAACTTTTGGCTAGTAGTGTACGTGCTGTACGCGTGCGCAGGATGCAAGATCGTGTGAAAGAACCAGGACAGTCGGCCGGTTCCTAACAAGCGTGATATATTACTTTCGCAAGACGAAGCGTTGCATTGAGATATTCCACGTAGAAAAGAGGAAAAATGATCGCTGGAATCTGTGCCGCGGATCGGGTGTTGCGCACGATGGCTTCGATGTATTGACCTTGCGAAGTGCGTGGGACGTGCCGGGGAGTAGAACAGGTTCCGTTACACCTTCCAGCTTCGAGACATTCCAGCCCAGAGGCCGCGACTACCCGTTTTCTTTTTTTCCCGCTTAAGGGTGAGGTCGCTCCGCGATGGCGACCTCTGACGCGAAGCAAGCGGACTAACCTGAACTGCGGGAGAGGGAACGCAGAATAGGAGTCTCGCGTAACGCCAATGGACAGGCTGTCAAGTGTCGTTGACATATATATTTGATTGCTTCTTACATTTACAGCTAGTAAACACTGGTCGTTAGATTGGAAACTGGACGTGGAGATTCGAGATTGCCATTGTGGACGTCAAGATACATTAACGAAGAACCGCTTTTATTCTGGCACGACTTAAACCTTGGGTGACTTCTGGGTAATGTAGCAAGAGAATTCTTATGGTGGTAACGAAGAGAAACGCGAATAAGTGTCGCAATGTCGGTGAAACGTTCTTACGTTTGATTTTATTGCTTCAGGAAGCATGTGTGGTGGAAATTTCCATCTCTGTTTCGCAATACTCGTTAAAGTATGGGGTTATTCCAGGTGGTTACCGTAATTCATCGCGTGTAACCTGCGATTGGCAAACGCGTTATGAAAGATTTTCTCCTGCACGATTGCTAATCGTCAATTTGATTTGGATCTAGTGAAAATCGAGTATCTGGGGAATTTTTTGAAGCTCGGAGTTCACAAGAAGTTACCCGAGGGTTAACCGTCGCACGATACAAAGGTACTTCTTACAGCTTGTGTTTTGTATGACTTTCGAACAGCGCTCGTTTATAGAATATTAGAACCGTAAAAATTGTATTCCCTTTTTCTTCTGTGTAGTGCGCTAAGTGAATAAAGAGTTCGAGCTGAGGCGCAAAAATATTGCTAAGATGGCGGACGACGTAGAAGTCGCGGATCTACGCCGATAGCTCCCTCTCTCTGGACAGGAACCAAACGTTCATAGGTTCCGACTTGCCCTTCATTGTTACTGGTCCCCTGTACTCCAGCAGAAATTGAGAATCTTGATTCTCGGGCATGCACAGGTATCTGCAACGATAGAGGTCAATAGTAGTACCTTAATAACTGAACAGGAAATGTAATTCAATATTACTGCCATGAATATATTTTTACTATAGTATTATTATCACTACGAGCCATTTTGTTGTCTAGAAGTATGGAGATTTCCGATATGTAAATTGCTTCATTCGTAAGTTTGTTAATTATTGTTGCAATATAAACATAATCGAATGTTACGTTAGTTCGAAGGTAAATATTGTCATTTGATTAATAAAATTAAATTAATATTAGTAATTAACATTTTATCAATTTGATTAATCAAATACCAAGGAATTGAACATGAAATGTAGCTGTAATAGGAATATGATGTTGGTATATTGAAAAATTGCAGAAAAATTCTGTGGCATCCTGGATGGCTTCTGAGACTGATATGGAAACAAGTTTCCTGCGCAAGGAATATGTATGAGCATATATCCGACCTAGGTTCCCTATCTCCATTCATAATCACGTTACGAACTCATCTGAGCTTAAAAATCGTTAATTACCAGAACCCAACATTCACGTGCATCCACACATGCTCTCATACCCTAGACGTAGTCGAAGCTCTTACCACGGTTCTACTCGATGTCCCCTCGTAGTCTAACAGAGGAAGCCATTGGAATATACTTATTTAACGTCTAATCGAATTAGCCCTCTCCCGTATCCACGCTTGTGTCTCGTGTCAGCCGTCATTCGGAGGTGAACAATGGTCGTGATAGTTCGTTAGCACGTCTCACAGCATCATCGTTGACGTGGGATCGGTGCATATCACTTGTGGAGCAAGGGGACACCATGGAGGTGCTGATCGACTGTTATTTCGACAAACTGTTCGCTGAGATGGAACGTAGCTGTCTGGCCTCTAGATACAAACGTCGCGAGATGGTCGGTTACTTTTCAGATGTGATAAATAGCTGCTCTGAAGGTAATTGGTCCCATATAGCAAGTTAGCCCCTGCTGATCGCGTCTAGGCGTTCTTCGACCGATCGGAACGAGATGGAAAATTATCGGCCGTTTTAACACAGCAATTTTGACTGACGATTTACCGTACACCTAACGGGGATTCGAGGAGAATCGATTCGAA
The DNA here is from genome assembly GCF_001483705.2 of Eufriesea mexicana. Taxonomy (NCBI): domain Eukaryota; kingdom Metazoa; phylum Arthropoda; class Insecta; order Hymenoptera; family Apidae; genus Eufriesea; species Eufriesea mexicana. The sequence goes on along the minus strand of NW_016908289.1, from coordinate 344,494 downwards.
TCGGTATCGCTGCGTGTCAACGCACTTGGATGGGCGTTTCCGATTCAATGGTCGCCAGGTTCGCCCGGCTAGGAGCTACTTCGTGTGACCATGAAAGTGATTCGTTCGAGAATGCCGGAAAGAAAGTGATCCCGTGTAATGTGATATGCGGGAGAAACCCGCGCATCGTTCGTGTCCATATGATTTTACTTTCCACGAAAAATTATGCAAACCGACCACCCGAAGCGAGACGCAAATGGAATTACTTATCCGTGAAAAGAGAGTTTTGCAAATTGTGTCGTTCGATTATTCGCTTGGTCAATTGTTGGGTAAATGTAGTGGAAGTGGAAGATCAAATTCGATTCGTGTCTGAGCTATTGGCCAAGAGTTTAGAATCACTTTCTAAATTGTTCCCACAATTTTCTGCTGCTCCTAGGTTTAATTTAAAATTTGTTAAATTTTATTTTTCCAGAATCATGATTAAAGGAATTCTTGAGATAATCAAATTCTTAATCGACCTGCTTCTGAAATTTTTATAGGGTTTACTGTAATTTTAATATAGGAATAAAATATCGAATGTAATTATGTTGTTGATAAATGCAATTATTGGATATCTTTTAAATAATTGTTCGTATAATCTTATGATAAATATAGTTACAGGTATATAATACGTGTAGTAGAAGAGACTTTTTCTTTAAATATCAGTCGGGGCTCTGTGAAGTATTATCTGAGAAAGTTAAACGTCGTCATTAAATTTGTTGCTTTCGCGATAAACGTCAAGCTAGCTATCTTTACAGTGGTTCTCAATTAATAGAAACAATGGACATAAATATCTTTTAAGCTCGGTGGTTACCGTTAGATCCCTATCGTGTCTTACATGCTGTCCTAACCGGACTTACCATAATGAATCTAACCTACATCCAAGTAACTACAACCTGTCCACTGGATAATTCTATTGAGCCATTAAGAATCCATTCTCCCATCGTTGACCAGTAACAACAACATGCTACATCATTTAACCAAACTTTCAATACTCAAACTGCCTTCAGCGAGAATTGCTTATATTATACCCAACGTCCAGAGGGAAATCTAGACAAGCGAGGTATCTGCGGAAGGATAGTGATGTTAGCCTGATTTGGATTAATAAACCTAGTCTAGAACTTCCCGTTCTATGGACCATTTCATTCACTAAACAAGAATCCAGTCATCCAATCTGTAAATATTACAAAGTCTTCATCACGAATTCACTTACTCATTCTCAACTACCAATCTGAAGCATCAATCAAGCAATTTTCAAGGAACCACTTGTCTATTCCTACCTAATAGCAACTAACTGACATACCAGTTAACCAAATTTCCAACATCTCACAGAACTCTCTTCACGTACTGTATCTAATATTGCCCGAATTTCCAGCGGAGAACCTAGACAAGCAAGACGTCTGCGAGAGGATAGTGATGTCAGCCCTGCGCTATCACAACATCGCCATGATGGAGAACGGATACGTGTGTCTACTTGGCAAGTTCCACAACGTCCTGTACGTAGCAGCTAAACTATGCTTCGACTGGAACCTGGATAACAACGAGATCGTTTCGCGACTACTGAACGACATCTTTTACTGCGAAAAGACGTTCGAGCGAATCTTGGTGGGCGCCATATTCGGCACCAGGGTGACTCACTTCTTGTCCGGCTGGAAGAGTGACTTCGAGGATCGCGAGGAGAACCTCAAAGCTCTGGTATACTTCCTGCACCACGCCACGCTGGGAAAACTCGAGTATCGGTGCGCGTCCTTGCCAGACAAGAGACGATTCATCGATGTCCCCATGGAGTCCTATGGCCAGGCTTTACCCTTGAGAGTAGCCATTCAACATGGCTCCCCGGATATTCTCTTGATCATGCTCCGTTACGGAGCCTCGGTCGAGTCTGACAAGCTGGCTCCCTCTCCGCTTGAGATGCTCCTGAACAAGCTTAGTGAGTACGACGCTCAACCTGGTCAGGACCACATAGTCTACCCGGAGCATTTGCTACTCTGTCTGAAACTGGTATTGAGAACCGTGACCACGGCTTTCGTGAAGACACCGGATCACATAGCTGACCAGAGCGGGGTCTTCAGCGTCTCTGTCTATGAGCAGTACCCTGTTTTGGTAGGACAGAAGCTGGTACCCCCAGAAAGGAGTGGCATGAGCCCACCCGAATTGAGACATCTCTGTCGTTGTCGCATCAGAGAGACATTGTTCGAGAACTGGGCGTTGCCACATGGGATACAACAACTTCAAATCCCTGAGTCGTTGAGGAGCTACCTAGACCTCCTTTGTGACTAAGAGTGGCGTGTGGAGACTTAACTAATTTTTGTACTATTCTTTGGTTTTGTCACAGAGCTTTTGTAATACTGGAAGTTTGTAGTATGGGGTTAAGATATGTCTATGAGCTTTATGCAGATACTGGACTGTACCACTGGGGCCTTATAACATATTTGCCAGGAGTAACTGCGTATTTCCATAATTGCCGAAACAGAAAGTCTGAAATTTTGGCTTGTTCGATATTAATAATTGTTTTTTCCTTTTCTTTTCTTTTTCTTTTTAAATTGAAGTTTGAAAATTGATCTTTTGATTTTACGGATATATGTGCAGTATTTAGACATTTTGACATGTGTATTTATGTTGTGTTGAGAATCGAAGTGCCATATGTATCACAAACGATCTAAACAACCTGTTGCATACTAGCAATAAGTAACACTTTCTAATTTATATCATTTTCTCTTGAATAAACTAAATGCAAAAGTTAATCGTATTTAATCTACAAATTGATTCCATTTTTGCCTAATTATTAGAAAAGTAACCAATTCAAATAACAACTAATAATTAACGCATTACCGAAACTATCTTTGTAGTACTTTTCAGTCTCCACATTCGAGAATTCTATCCTCTATTCCCTAGATATACATTCCCCGATTTTATCATCCCCCAACGAGTTTCTCTGCAGTCTCCAAGGGGAAATCGAAGGAAAAGCGAAGATCGGAGAAATACAAGCATTTGTAGAGCAGAATGGGTTACTCGATATACAGTTTCAAGGCAGTTTCCATGAACGCATCTGAAGTTGCAGCAAGATGTGATCGGGAGGGCATACGATCTAGCGTTAAGTGTATCTCGAGGAGTTTGACACGCGAAATGCATACGTTGGTCGTAAGCATCAGCTAAAACGTTTCAAAGTCGTCCATAACTTCCGGGGTAGTTTCTACCAAACGGCATTTGGAGCGTTGTATGCCAGCGGGCAACTTACTGATCGAACTGCCGCCGTACAATAACAGCTTGACCGTATAAATTCCGATACCGACGGATCGAGTTTTCCATTTTATACGTGATATTTTATCCTGAACTCACGGTACTGTAGAACACACACAAAGTCGCGATACAGTGTTTCGCACTTGAGCGGTCAAACTTTTACCGATACGAGCAGGGGTGGAAAATGTAACACAAGTTTGCCACGAGACACGCTTTCGTTGGATGTTGAAAAATTGAAGAAATTACGTTATGTACACAATATTCCATTATTTCGAAATGCACTGTTTTCGTGAGTTCGTGCTTGGTACTCTTGAGAAGTGGAATTTACTTTCTGCCAACTCTGGCTATGTGTTGTGTAATACTTTTTTGTTTAAACGTGGACGATGTTCTTATTTGCGTGTGTTTGCTGCGAGCGGAAAATGGAATTTACCATTCTGTGAATTTTAATTAATTTTACTCTGAAGTTTCGTACGTTTTTCGTTTTAATAGAAGTTCCACCGGATTGTTAAAAGAAACATTATTCGGTTCTTTCTTCTTGTAATACTTTTTGAGCTTCTGAACCATATGGACTAATTAATTGTTCGTAATATCGAACTGTTTAGAATTGGATATATATAGTATTTTGAATAACAGATACCTATTATATTAAATTAAATTTTATGGGTCATCCAATTTCACGAAATTTAATGCTCCTATATCTCCTAAGATTTATAGCTCGCTCGATGTACCGGCACATCTTGTACTCTAGAAATTTTATATTTTAAATGTTTTTCCCATAAAATACGTCTTATAAACATAAACTTTGCAACTCAATAGAATATATAAAGGAACATCTCACGTAAAATTTATATTCGAAAAGAATGAATATAGTTATAATTTGTAACAAGTTTATAAAGTATCAAATTTATTGTTAATAACAAATTGTTCGTAACCTAAATTTACGAGGAAAGTGGAAAAATTAATAAATTGTTGTCAATTACTTGAATTTATAACGTACTCATTTTAAAATGTATCCACAATTTCCAAAAAGTTTATAGAATATTACTCTTATTGTTCATGACAAATTAATATTGTTAACAACAAATTGTCTGCAATGTATATTTATAACAAAATTGAAAAAATTAATAAATAACCGGTTATTACTTGTGCTTATAGTATGCGTGTGAAGAAATGTACTTATAATTTACAAAAAAGTTGATAAATTATTGCAATGACTGTTAATAACAAATTGATATTGTTATTAACAGATAGTTCACGACGTAAACTTACAATGACAGTGAAAAAAATTCATAAATTATTGGCTATTACGGGGGGAAAATAATAATTAATGGAATCGGTAAGGTTCTGAAATTTTTGGTCGGGGCGGGGAGCTCGGCCGATCGACGGCTATATAAGGAGCGACGCGACGATCCAGAACTCATTTGTCGGTTCAACTTCGGAAGTGTAACATTTAAATTTTCGTTGTGCGCGAGGGGTGGGATTCGAAGTGAAGTTGGGGATAGCTACCCCATCCTCACCCCACCCCATTAAATGCTTTACTAATAATTTTTATTTTGTTTTCAGGTATTAATTATTTTTTTATTTCAGCTTCAAATTATTTTTTCTTTTTTTCAGCTTTTAATAAATTTCTTTCTTTCCAGATGTTATTTATTCATTTCTATTTATTTTTATTTCACATTTCGAATATTTTGTATAATATTCGAATGCCTCATCGTTGGGTTGATCGTATTTCATCGTTGGTTAGTTCATGTCTCCTCGTTGGGTTCATAATAATTTTTCACTTTTTTCAGATTTTAATTTTTTTTTCTTTTCAGAGTTTAATTATTTTTTTCTTCAGATTTTATTTTTCCATTTCTATTTATTTTCACTTGAGAATTCGAATATTTCGTATAATATTCGAATGTTTCGTTGTTTTCTTTCTATCTCATCGGTAGGTTGTTCCTTCCACTTGGTTAGCCTTCAGGGTTTCTACTCGTTCATTTTCTTTCCTCGTACTAACCCGTTTCCCTTCAGATTTATATTAACAATAAAGTATTCTGTTTTAGCTTTTAGGTTCCTCAAGATTCTCAAATTTCCTCAAGACTTCATTTGAAACACATTAATGGACGACGCGAGATGCGTGCGTTTAGACATAAGTAGTTATAAGCAGTTATAAGCAGTTATAAGCTAGATTCCTAGTCTAAGTTTCATGTGCGTGCTATCTGTACAAAGGCAAACTAACTAACTTGGAGCAAATATATACAGTTCACATTTCTTCTCTCTTATCCCTCTCGTTTACCAAATAGAACATAATTGTTCTCGCGATAATCGCGATCGTTCTTAAGCACCGACTAGCCTGCGCGACGTACTCTCGTGTACTCGATAACTCCATATTTCGTAAGTCATCCAAACGACTCGTTCCGGCACTCACCCTCGCCACTGCCACCCTTGTCACGCATCGGTTCTAGGGTGGTCGGTGGGTTGGCACTCACCTGGGATCAATTCGAGGGTCTGTCGGCCCTAGTCGTCCTTGGCACCAGCGCGTGCACGACCGGGGTATGGGTCCTGTAGCCGGACATTGCATATGGGCCTACGGTCAAACCCCATGGGATGATTAATTTCTCCCCCATGTGGCAGGGGCCTGCGTGACCGGCTACAGGGCCTCGCTAGGGCCCCTCGGCTTGATTTTGGGCGTTTCGCTGGTTCGTCGATCGCTCTCGTTCTCGAGTAAGTCATGGCAGGGTCTGTGGTGGCTGGGTGGGCTAGGTTCGATCGGGAGGGTGCCGAGGTATGAAGTTGTCTTGTACACAGCAGTACATCCCGTAGGCTAGTCGGTTTTCATTTGTGATTCCCAGATTCTGTGGGAACTTAGAAATATTAAAATCTATTGAATTGAAATATCTTAGCGTTGCGACAGTATAGTTTTAGTATACCGAATCGTAATTCCTTTTGTAAAACACGAAAATTTGTAAAGTGTCAGTAGATTCACCGTAACTTCTTTCGCTCCAAGTTTGATTAGGGTGCCTTTGATACAGGTAGCACCAGTAAGCTGCGACACTAGGGCGCATGTCGGGTCTCGATGCGTAACCACCTCCACGTGGCAAGACCTGGTAATTGGTATCGTTTCCCAAAGTATAATTTTTGGGAAGCGATACCAAGCAAAGGGCTACGCTTGCGCTGTTATGTAAATGAAAATAGATTAATGTAGTTATATATTTATCTTTCATTTTTACTGCATGAAACGTCATCGATATTATATATATATATACAATATATGTATATATTATGGATGGCATTAATTTTTCTTTACCGAAAGAGTTTCCAATGTGCGATTACTTTTTCACAATTATGTAACTATCTGCATTGCGTTCGAAAAATACAAATGTTATTGTCGAGTAAATAGTTCTACATGCATATCTCTAGAGTATGAAATCGAATTTTCCACGTGAAAATTCATCTCGTTCCTGACTGATAATCCAATGTATTCGATCAGAGCAGAATGTTGTATGGCTTCAGCTGAAAGATGATTCATACCCTTCGTAGCCGATAATCGGGACAATACGTGGAGGGACTTAGAAAATGATCTAGGCACATGAGTAACTGGAGTGAGATTTTGCCGTTTATTTCTGGGCAAAGTTAAAAATCGCAAATATTTGCGAGTCGTTGGTCGTTTCAAAGGGAAATATCAGAAACGTGGAAGCGGATAGGACAAATCCTCGATACGAATTTGAAGCAACGCGCCGGATGCCCGTAGGAATGTGTACGTGAAATGTAAAACGAACGTATTTGAACTAAAAATAAGCTGGCACAGGATTACGTTCGACAGTTGAAGTCAGCCCCGTTGGTCACGACCAAAAATATCGTATTAATCTATTAGTAGAATTTAATATGGGATAAGTACAGTGATTTCTGCTCGATATGCAAATTTCGATTTTAGACTCACTCGTATTAATCGGCTATGATATCCTTCAATAAAGGTAGTAACGTAATACTAAACCTACAATTAAAAATTCCGTATTCGAAATTACGGCTTTAATTAATCATTTAATATGCATATAATTAATTCTTCAATATTTTCATATTTTTTTAATCTTTTGAAATTTTGTATCCATTTACCTAATTAGCGAGCTCGAAAATCTGCGGATGTCCGACTATTTTAACAATTTTTTAACATATTTAACCGCAATGTCAGGTTACCAAGATACCAAGTTTCGAGAAAATCAAATATTTTTCTGCATATCTGTCCGCCATTTTGATACCGTTCTTTTGCTTTTTCGTTACCTATGATTTCGAATTTATCATCAGCAGCTATTGAAATTGTATGATACCAATTTTTGTACAAATGGAAAGATGTCTTCATATTTTGGCCAGCTTTTCAGAGAAATTCCTCACTGTGCGTCGTTCCTTGAGACAATGTTAGGCTTCGTGGATCGATGAAGAGCAGACAAAAAATGTTGGACCTTAGCTGGAATGTTCAACCCCATTCGTGCCATTCACCGGATATAGGATAGTCCCACTATCATTTATTCCAGTCCTTATAAAACTTCTTTTAGCAGCAAGAAATAGAATACGTCAGCAGCTTGCAAAAACTACTTCGAAGGATTCATTGCTAAAATATACAAAGGTCTTCCCCCAAAAAGCCATTCAATGTATGGCAAAATGTCTCCAAAGGAATTTTACCTTGCTTAATAGAAACTACTGATTCCGTAATATATATTTAATTCTTAATCCCCAAGAATAATTAATAAAATAATTTAGTAATAAGAAATCGTAAAAGACAGATTCTTCGAAATTAAAGGCAGCTTAAATCTATGTTATGAAATCTTTGAACAGATCTTCTATCTAGTAAAGGATTCTTACATTGCTATTTTCGTATTTCTTTATATTGTCATTCATAAAGTATCTATATATAACTCACACACACATTTAGTCATTGAAATATAGCAAAACATATTTACTAACAAAAGCAGCGAAGAAAATAGTCAAACTCGATAAGCAAAACTACGACGAAACATTCGTCGATTCTATCTGAAAGCATCGAGGCAAGTTCAACGTCGATCAGGGCAAAGTAACGTCACTTGAATGCAACAGTCTATGAACGAGTCTCGGTAGCTTCAGGGAAAGTTGGGTTCAATAGGTTCAGTGTAATTATACATTGTAATATCCCGAGGTTAATGAATCCTGGGAATCAGAGAAACTCTACTCAAATCACGAACTTTAGAACATCACCGATTCTCGCACAACTTGCTTTGATCTAACCTACAAAGCGCGACACGAAGCAGGAATAAACCATTTACGAATTTCAAACTTAATGGAAGCTGTATGCACAGCTGCGGTGCACACACCGTTGTACATGAAAGTTGTCTTGCGGCGGATTACATTTTTCATAAGGCTCTTAGCCGCCAGTTATCGCCACTGTCGCCGGAGTTTACGGTCATCATTAAATATGGCTGCGGAGTCGGGCAAAACGCGTTAACCAGTGTAGAGTGAAACGCTTTCGCATGTCGTAGGTTAGGAATAAGCGACGAGTCGGTGAGTTTTATTGGATGAACAAGAAGATTGGTACCGAATGATTTATACGATTTGTTGTTCTCATGAATTCGAGATATCAGGTGAGCACGGTTAATAGTCTCGACGTATAGCAGTGATATTGAAATTTAAAATACCCAGGAGACTGTCTTGACAGACTTGTAACCGCTTCAACTGGCGTTTTGCATTAAATTTTATCCCCGTGCGTCGAATGAATTTCCCATGGGTATGATAGCTCACGAGCCCTCCTAGATTTTCCTCAGCCCGCTCGTGTAATTGAATTACCATCTCCCCTTTAAACAATTCATTGACGCGATAATGTTGCTGGATAGGATCACCGGTTGTTTGTCAGTAACTCCAGTAGGATTTCGAATTGCTTAGAATAATTGAGATACTAATTGACAAGCTTTAATTTCACGAAATTAGAATTAAATCACGAAATAAATGTTTAATATTTAAAAAATTTGGAAATTAAGGGAAATAAAAATGTTTTTTAAGTAAAGTATTAGAAATACTTTGAATTGGACTTACTAAGTTTTGAATGAATTTTTAAATTTTGATTATTAAGGACCCCCGTTTTGGAATGTTCGATGATGGATATCATACTTTACTTCGCAGATTCAAGAGTACCAATGTATAGAAATGACAGGAAACTAAAGACGTCATTAGAATTTCGTAGAAGAAAGGTTGACAAATTGAGATGTCAAAAGCATTTTAGGGTCAAGTTCATTTCCATATACACGAGCGATGCAAGAAATAACCATGAAACGTCGAACCTCTTTATTTACGCATTTCTTCTCGTGAATCCAATGGCCAGTTTGACCTTTTTAATGTACTGCGTATTCAATATTTCCTTATTTCTTTCATGCATTTATTTGCGAATTGAGAAGAAACAGTATATATATTCAGAATAGTTATTCTTTTTACGTATATGAGTAATTTATTTGTACTCCATTTATTTGTTTTCGATGAAATAATAATTTCTTGCGTGTACGTCCATTTTAAGAATTAATTTTTAACTGCCATTAAAGCATGTAAATATTTCCATTGATTTTAGTGTTGTAATATTTAAAACACAATTTGAATCATTTTCAAAAGACTAGAAAAGGTTTCCACGATTATTTTTTCTTTAAGTTATTCAAGATCCTGATACAATCGTACGAAAGAATATGTTCTTTACTATTTTATTTTATGTTACCGATTAATGTTTAAATTGTCGCCATATTGTGACTTCACATAAGAGAGGTACCTAATACTGAGCGATATATAGGTGGTACGAAAACTTCCTGCTTATGATAATAAATGCACAAAGCGACATCTCATGACGGCAACACGTTGTTAATTAGAGCTGTATTGTTGCTATTCCAGAAATAATTCACATAGCACTACAATTCGTCGTTGCTCGTTTCAGACAATGCATCACAGCCGAGGGACATCGCTTTGAACGTTCATTAACATAAATGCTAAGTTTACATACCATCTCGACGTTACTTTGGAATTTGTTCTTACTGCATAGCATGCACCTGAACATCTAATGCAAGACACAGTTACAAAAATTATATATATCTGTGTGTAAGACAAAGTGTAAAGACAAGTAAGACAAAGTTAAAAAATTTGTAAGTACCAAAATTTTTGTGAAACAAGTTAATAAACATTTATGCTGCTATTATTACGCCTTTTGCAAGGACCTAACTGTACTACTAAGTTAAACATAATTTGTTACAATTTTGTTGACATAACTAACTAATTAAGTGGCAAATTTACTGTTTAGCCTAATTTGTTTCCACTTTATCCTAGAAAAAGCAAGATTGTACTACAGAAGTACTACAAATTTTTTCAAACAACGTTTCAGATATTCTTTCGTTTTCTCAGAAATTACTAGATTTTAAATCAAAACTTTTTGCATAATATTAACCGAAATCAATTCACGATATTAACAAATTGACAAGTTACAACTAACGAGTTCTAAATTTCACATATGAAATCAACCTAATTATAGAATTCTACTCGTTTCTGGATGTCAATTAATTTCCAAACCACTTAAATCATGAACACCTTAATTACCTACAACCCGTGAAACAAAATTTCAACCTAATGCAAACATAACCTAAATTAATCAAAACTTTCAGTTACCTAAGGGAATTTACCACTGCGAAATCTCATGATGAGTCGCAAATCACTAGTAATATCTCGTAATTCCGCCAGAGAGCACTAGTCACACATATATCATATATGGCGTACAATTGACGCATAGCAAAACTAACTTCTCATAACCTTCGTGAGATACTCACATCTAGTATCAAACTTACTAAATTCTTTCGACACCAGTATATATGTACATCAAAAATAACCCCTAATTGCCATAAAACCGTGATTTAACGATAGCTTCATACCTGTATGCATCCTCGGAGACATTTATCTTTCCCGGTTCCCCAGTGGTTTCTGTGCGGCTGGTAAGATTCACAGTGTTTCCAAACAGGCAGTAACGAGGCATACGGTGTCCAATTACCCCTGTCACGACCTCACCGCTATGGATCCCGATGGTGATTTTCTGCGAAACAGTTCGCACGTTTGTCAAACGTTTAGCGTTCGCCCGAGTGACAATGAGGATTCGCATCACGTCGCCTGCGTTAACGTTAGTCGGCGGAAGCTTTCGCGCGATAACAGGAAGAGCCCCGTTCAGGAAGGAGAACAACGGTCTTTCTACGGATAATCGAATGCAAGAGATCTTCCAGTCGCCTATCTCCGTGCCGTGCTTCTCGGGACGCGATTGAAAAGCCAAGTCGCGCAACGTTTAACTCGTTTCGATGCATTTTCCGTTGCTTAAACGCCGCTCTAACGGAAATAAATGCATTAGCGCGGTATTCGCTGAAGCTAAGTGAATTCTAGCTGATAGGTTGGACGTGATTCTACGGAGAGGCATGGCGCGGAATTTGAATTCGGCGAAAACGAAAGGGGTGACTTTAAAGGGATTAGAGACGCCGAAATCGTTATAATTATCACGAAAACATACGAAATTCTATTTACAATTTCTTGAATTTGGAATTAAAGGATATATTCCGTTATGCTAAAGTATAATTTATAGAGAGTATTATATTAAATCCTACGAGACATATTTTTATTCTAAATTAATTTATAACTCCCGTAAAAAATATATCGCACTATACAAATAGGAGTGCAATTAATGTGGGCCACTATATTTCGGTTTTAAATTAACGAGTAACGACTATAAAAAGTATATTACATCAAGCTACATAGATGAACATACAATTTAAAACAAAGATATTGGATTCTATATTAATCATTATAACATATAAAAGTGTTTTAAATAATATTGAACTCACTGATTTCATTTAATCTATCAACATATTTTTCCGTACAAGAATGAACACAAAATACAATATTTATAGCAATATCAGAATTCTGGAAATGTGAGAGGAGTAGGATAAGTAGTTAACTTCCACAATATTCCACAATTTTCCTAACTAATGAATTTGAAGCACGACCAACAACCATAACTACATTTTCCCAATAGTATCACCGCAATTATACAGCGTGCAAGAAAAAAAAGAGTAAAAAGAAAAACGACAAAGAAAAGGTAGGAATTCTATCTAGCAATTTCGAGCGACTCATCGTGAAAGAAAGAATAATTCATCACGCATTCGAGCCGGAAACTGTATCGGTGATATCGGGGACGATAGAAGTCTTAACAGAGCTCATGACAAACATCCCTCTTGGGATGCAGATGGTACAATTCGAGCGGATCCTCCGCGGAAGCGTAAAGTCCGAGGCCACGAAACGGTACATAAAAAATATGGGGGCTTACCACAGGCTCGCCATCGATCTGCACCTCGTCCGCAGCCAGATCCATCATATCCAATGCTAGGCGGGCGATGCACCGTGCATGGCAACGACATGGTTCCGGTAATCCGCTCACGGCCATGTATTTGTCACCAACAGTTTCGACCTAGTCCGACCAAAGTGGATCAGTGCTAACAAGCCTTCTCGTAAATTCAAATATATCCGTTGTCGGATGTATAATGGTTATATGTTGGATCCCGGTTTTAGCTTTCCAACGATGTTCTCGTGCAAGTTCGATCGATGTAACGTATTTTACCGGAATATGAAGGCAGGATAATTCGTATCGGTGTGTGTTTCGATGGATCTGGGGATGTTTACTGGTGAGTAGAAGATAGGTTGAAATTATGGCTTTTGTTGGTGCACAGGGTGGGGTGAGAAGGATTTGATACTTGCGCACTAGTGTCCTTCGGATCAATGGCTCGGTTGATTGACAGATGGAAGCAGTGTTTGTCAACTGAACCAGTATAGGTATGAATCTTTCATTCCAGATAAATATGAGAATTTCTTAAAACTTCTGGTATAATACATGTAGGATTCAATTTTGGATAGACTGACTCAGGACAGAATTGTGGGCTTCTTAATAGAATAAAATAAGCTTATAAATAAAATTACGGCTATGAAACAGGAGAGATTCGTCATGGACACAAATTCTGATCTTTCTTTGACCGATTTAGATTCTTACATACTGGCTTACACACTCTGACTAACACACTGACTCGCCCGTGCCAGTGCATCCCTATTTAAACCATACATTCTGTCCTTTTCTCATATTCAGGTTTTCCTTCCCAATCATGCCTCTTTCCCCGCAATCTCGGTGGACCAGGTACTTCAAACAAATGCCGCTCTCATAAACTAACTCCCAATCGTCTATCGCACTCGGCTCTGCCATACTTATCATATTCGATCCTCTTGCGTGCGGCCACCTTTGTTCTAAGTTCAAACACTCCCGACACCCTTTTAAGTCTATACTCATTCCAATTCTGCATACATTCGAATTTGATATAGTAGACGTTGTTGATAACAGGCGTTTCTAAGTGTTTAAAAGAAATGTGAGGAAGATTTAATTTCTTTACTACAGTATTATCAGGTTTGCACACTATAGCAATTTTTTCTTTGTTTTAATAAATTGAGAAGAAGAGACGATAGACAAAATAAATTAAATGGGTTAAGGAGTAAAGAAGTTTTGTAATTATTTAAAATGAATATAAACAGAATTTAATATTTTTTTATAGCGTCATTAAGTTTAGAGGTATATTTGCAGAAGAAATTTGTCAACATTTGTGAATATTGAAGTACTTTGTGTAATTATAACAGTTATGGTGTAATACCCACGAATAGAAATGAAAATGATTTTATATAACAGAGAACTAATGGTTACTTCGTGTTTGAGGACCAGTGGAACGTATAAGCAGTGAAAGGATTAAAGGGATTTAACTGTTATGGTTGATGATTGCAGTTCTAACTGCACTGTGATTTCTAGATGGCCAAGTATGGATATCGTAACATCGGGAATTATTTTAAATCCTCGATATTCCTTTAATTCCGTTTTAATATATATTCCTTTGACAAATAATTATATTTTATGCGAGTCATTTTAAATTTATTACACTATTGATAACAATTATTAGTACCCAGTTTGCAAACCGAGTTAAGAAACTCCGATAAGGTATAATTTATTTTCCCATAAACGGAGGAAATCTCGTTTATCGAGGATTAACAATAAATTTACTTTGCGAATTATAATAACTTCCTCACTCGTTACATTCGTCTATATTATTCAAAAATATGTTTAAATTATGCACGAGTGTGGAATTATATTTCCACGATAGCAAACAATGGCGGAAAAACGAATAAAATTAATTGCTTCAATTCAATTTACGATGAAAAGGAGTTAAAGAAAGAAAAATGTGAAACTTATTTGAAAAATGAATTCAAATAAGAAAACTCATATCCAGAGTTTATTATATTCACAAAGCGCCATCTACGAATCACAATACGCCTCTTTCAAGTTGCAGAACCGAACAGGCGAGTCCTACATCTAAAAGGGAACTCCTAAGGGGCAGAAAAGTTTCTCCTTCTACCCAGCATTATTATTTAAAATAGCCAGTATCTCTAACAACGGCTGTCGTTCGTATTTCCTACGGTATACCTCGCAACCGTCCATTAATGCATTTTAAACGGCACGCGTTACGAGGAAACTTTCTTTCCAACGCGAGAGTGCCTTTCAAAAATATATACTGCTACGACTCAGCCGCCATGATGGTTTTAGGTTACGTCGTGCAAAACGTGGCTTCTATGTTATTACTTCTTGCCACCTTACTTATATACATCTGGATTTGTTTTAAAAGAGGCATAAACATCTCAGAGTCTTAAAATTTTGTTTATAATATATATAGTAAATTGATATACATTTACACAATTTAACATTACTCTAACACTACTTTAACATCTTTTCGTTTCATCTAGGAATTTTATGCCAATTATAAAGCGCAAAACCACCATTTTACATTAATATCAAAGCTATAATTAATAATTAAAATATGAGTATAAAGTTTCAATTATAATGTCAAATATGGTGTTAAAAAAATGCGAAAATTTGAGATATATATTCTGAACATAGAATGTGCAGTAGGTTAAGTATAATATAAATCAATATCAGTGCTACTTTGTAAATTAATATCTCACATTTATTACAAAATTGTTATCATGATAAAACACGCGGATTCAAAGGTCTTTTAAAAATTCGAAAGAAAATCGAGTATTAATTTGAAGCGTTAGTTTTGAAGTTTGGAGATCTACCCAAGACCACCAAAATCTCACACAGACGTACCCAAAAAGCTGTATGTTAGTCCCACCATTTTTCTACCCAATTTTCTATCTATTCTACCCAATTATCCATAAAACCAGAATTATCTGGGATACCGAGTTCAGCTTATCATCGTCATTACAGATTGCAGAGGAAATAAACGCTCACCTTGTACACGTTCGGGTTCTTCTTCGGATCGGTGAGCACGTCGAACGCAGTGTACAGCTGATTGAGCATGTTGACGATTTTCATCGCGCCACTGGAGTCCGTGTGAGCGGCGCAGTAGGCCCCAAAACCGACGATCCCGGAGAACAACAGGGTCACGCAGTCGTATTTCTTTGCCGGAACCGGCCTCGAATGCCTGAGCTCGTTGGCCACGGAAATAGGCAGCACGGAGTACAACAACCTATGGAACACCGGCAAATTTTAATGCAGCTCCCTTCAATCGCAGCCCACCGTGCAACGAATCGCTAATTTCGTTGGCTTCCTTGATACTGAACCCACCACGGCGGGTCACTGTTCTGGTCAAATGATCAGTCGTGGTTGACAAAGCAGGTTGCATATAAGTCCCAGGAAAGGTAAGACAAGAAGAGGATGTGATATATAAAACGAAAGTTATGAGCAAAAGAAATCAATTCTCTTTATTTAACTTCATTAATTCTACCTTCTAACCTATTATTTCAATGATAAATGTCTGCTCTTTGTTTCGTAGAGTTCTCCAATTTAGCAAATGATCGACTTATATAGGATGGAGCACGTAACGTGAACAGCTCGTATATCAACAATTATTTAATTATTGGAAAAACAATAAAGACTCACTTTAAGCTACTAGAAGTTACTAGAAACGAACAGGATCGACGTGGCCCACCCTGTATAGGGTGAAGCACTGACTAAAGTCACGTGACAGAGTTTTTAATCAAAAGTTACAAACTGGTCAGTTAGGTTGAGGTGGGTTTAACGTCAAGCTCCAAAGGTATCTTCAACTAGGACCGCTTTGATCCTCGAGTACTGACGCAGTGTCGGATTCTTTGTTAGGCATTCCTCGCTTAATCGACGTCTCTTTATTATACATTGTTACATCTGTTTCGATACAACAATTAATCTTCCACAAATGCAACAGTAATACCTTTTAATCTGTAATGATCTAATCAGTGTCCTTATGGTTGTCTAGAAACTGAGTGTCAGTAGTTAGAGGAAATTGGGCTGCGCAGTTTCCTGCCTTCCTACAAATTGGCCTGCAGAATTTTACGTGAAAATTGTAGGAATGGTAGAGTCTATTCAGAGTGGACGAGGAGTGTTTGGGTCTAAGAGATAGAGGAACGGATGAAGGATGTTTAGTTTGGAATATTAGAAGCGTGAGAGGAGTGTGGCTGAAGCGTGAACGGGGGATGCAAGATTATCCAAGGATTTTGGTGGATGTGCCCGAATGTCTGCTATGAATGGCTGCACGGAATGAAAGAGACAGAGATAGGGGAAGAGAGAATGCTCATGGAAAGATACATGGACGGGGAAATGCATAGATTCATGGGCTGGTGCAGCCGAGAGAATTTCTGAATAGAGGAAGGCTCGAGAGCTCGAAGTGTACAGTTGAAGTGTAGTTTATAGTTTTATTATAGTTGTCGTTTTGTTTGTATGTTATTCTGCATTTTATCGCACATTGTTCTGGTGAAACATTATTGAGAGTCGAGGGTACTCATGGTGCCTGTAACCCAATGTTTCTATGACGAATTTGACTTTCTAGTGGGACTTGAATACTTATGGCAGTTATGATATCGATTCTATTTTTTCAAGTAGTTTCGTATATATGAAGGTAGGGAACCATCTTGAAACTGATATAAAACCGGTACAAAATCGATACAAGAATATTTGACCAATATAGAACTTACATTGCACCTATGTTGCACCGATCTAGAATCAGATCGACGTAGAATCGATTTTTCAAAATTTATGGAAAATACCAGTCCAAAGAAAAATTCTACTAATATGCAAATAATCTTGGTGTCCACTATGGGTAACTATTGTAGTAACCTTCTTCGTTATAATAGTTATAACGTCGCGGCAGTTTTCCACTATTTCTTTTTGTTCTTTGGAATGGAACACCATATTAAAATTGCAACCAATTACCTACGTATTTAAAAATTTTTTACTTCCGATTTAGATCTTTCATTTTCAATTTTTAGTCCAAATTTGCTACGTATTATTCAGTGCTTCAGTATTGATCGTTATGACGATGTCTCTAATAAATTTAAATTACATTTGAGATTATGAATTCCAGATAAAGTTAAATGTGGCGGATATACATACGTCACTAGAGATATTACAAATACCAATAAACTCGTCATTATCGGTTAATACGTTGGATAGTCATTCGCTACTATAATATTTACCGTAATCAATACCCGAATATTTCTGTAATAGACCAGAGTAGCTGAACTATTTGCGATATTTCGCCGATATTTCATATATCAATATTGTGGATTTTAATTGGTCGAATTAACGATCGACATAGTTTATATCCAGACATGTAATTGATTACTTTGGGTATCGAATCAAACGATTATTCCACATGAATTAATCAAATGCCAACAATAACTCAAATTCTCATTGAAAAATAAAAGTCACCTTTACATGACAATTTAAAAATTTTTTATCCCATTCCACAGCAGACATAGCCACTCTGCTTACGAAAAATTCTTTTGTGCTACACGACTTAATTAATTCCTGCAATACGTCACAAGGCAGCAAGTGAAAAAATGCATTTGCAATTCGTATTAATTCTCCTCGTTGCGTATGTTTATCGTATGTCAACGTCGAAAAAAAAGAACAAAAGAAAAGTGAATAATACAGAAACTGAAAGAATTTAAGGAAATAATAATGTACTTCTTAGACTCAGAAAAACGATATTTCAATCGTCTGAGCCTAAAGACACCAAGAAACGAAACCCTAATTCAACGAAAAGATTACAGATGATTTTCCTCTTTATATTTTCTATATGAAATTGGAATATAATAAATTTTCCTCAAGTCGAAGAATTACAAATCTTCTTCCCTTTATTTTCTCAGTCAAAACATTTAATTTCCTCGTTAACACGAGTTCTTATCAACACAGTTAAACACGTTTCATCAAACCGATAAACTTCCATCTTCATCCTCACCTTCTGCTGCCGCGAATTTAATCACACCTCCATTTAATTACCAAATACCTTAGAATAGATTTGATTTCGTGGTGTACTTCTTGAAAGATAAAGCCGACCTCAGATGAAGACATCGTCACATCTCGCTCACGTCTTGAACGTCCTCGAGCTTCAAAATTGACAGAGCTACGAAAACTACTGCTGCAACGATCTTTCGATAATGATGAAGAGAGAGGAAAAAGAAGGGAAAAAGAGAAGTGTACGATCCAATTTCCGGTTGGAAAGAGTATCCTGTCAAGAAAGAAACTGTGGCTACGGTGGAGAAGTCGATTCCGGCAGAATTGCGTCAGGATAAATGGCAAACGAGGCCAATGGGGATTTCCTTAATCAGAAAATTACGCGGACGGAAATCCTTACCTGTCGGTTTTCTGCTTCTCGCCGTCGAGCTCGCGATACGTCTGCTGCAATTTATCGGTAAGCAATTCCAAGTTCCTCGTTAATTTGTAATCAGCCTCGAATTGCTCCGACATCAGTACGAGATCTCTGGTGGCGTCGTGAAGGGGGATGTCTCTCAGGTACAGGCCCCGCCTGACAATTAGAAACGTGCTGAAGTAAAAAGTGGAACTACCGGTCCCATTAAACCCGTCGATTTGTAAATAAAAGCGAGTATCAAGGTAAGTAGGAATGGTTACAACGTTTGTCGGTACGAACGTAATTTGATTAGCGTACGCTATCTAAGTTAATGAGGCAGGAATGATGATTATTTAGTGATGCTGTGAGTTCGTGTATCGGTGTGACGGTGACTGGAAGTTTCACTTACAAGGTGAGCCGATAAGAATAACCATTGGAGGCATAGTAAATATGAAATTTAAGATTTTAAACATTAAATAATTTTAAAAATTTACTATTATAAAAGATAAGAAATGAGATAAACGGACCTCAATGTCACTTAAAAAGAAAATATAGCTGGTGTCGACAAAAATATTGCTCCTTAAATGAGCAAAAAGTCACACAAAACAAATTTGAAGTTTAAGTAAAAAATTTTTTAATTTAGTTAAAATTTCAAATCTGATGCTTCAAATATGGTTTATATGATTTCTTGCATTTCTTAGAAGTTATATTTTTATGAATAATAAGATGACCTTAAGTTTGTTAAAGGACTTCGTCTCTTATTACATATTATCTTGTCGAAATTACTATTTAGGAATTTTCTTTCATTTTACTGTTCGAGATTAATGGAATGTCACTCTCCATGTATTTGGTGCACGAAAGTATGAAAAAAGGAAGGAAAACGTATCGAGTTGTTTAGAAAAGTCAATATTATCTTGATATCTAAAGAAGTATTGGTATCAAATGTTTCGATTAGCCTTTTAACGTATTCGATAGTCTTCGAGTTAATTCAGGTAACGAATTTTTGTCCATAGAGTTATTTAATTATAGGAACAACAATTAATTCATGTCAAAAATTAATTTTGGTAAGATAGGATTGAATTTGACAGATGTAAATCTGACACAAGGTAGAAATAATTATTTATTAAAGTTGCAGTGATACAATTGAGAAGATAATAGATTTCAAACCTGTTATTAAAGTCAATTCTCAGTTGAAAAGTTGTGCAATTATGAAAACGAAAATTAATTAAGGCCGAGAACTAATTTCAGTTAGATTGATTTTGGTTTTAACAGGTATATATGACCCAATATATTTTTACCAAATTGCAGCACATAAAAGAAAAAAAAGTTTTGAATAATTGAATTATTATGTTCTAAATATAGATGCAATGCGAATGACGTTTTCCCAATTAAAATATTAATTGCAAAGGAGAAAGGAATCGTTTACTCTAATTGGTAAACAGCGGTTCAAATTAAACTGTTTAATGTTTAAATATTATGGAAAGTCATAGACGATAATTATCTACAACACTCGACTATTTCGATTAATTAAGGGACTTAGACGGGAACTAATTATAATCTAATTGTAACTGAATAAATAGAATAATTTTGTCTGCAATGAAAATAACCTTACTTGAATCATCTTCACAGGATGGTAAATGTTAATTAAAAAATATAAAATGCAGAAACAAACTCTAACTATTGTAAAATAAAACTCAATTTCGAAGCCAGAATAAGTTACAATTTTCCAAGAGAACGATATCGAAATGTATTCCAAATATACTGTGAGATCAATTTTACATCATCGAGGTCAGCAAGGGATCTCAATTTTCTCGAACTTCCACGGTATCCAAAAACAAAATAAAATCCACACCTAAAATCAATTGAATGGTTATTAAAAAATATATATATCGTTTCATCGTGATAACCGAGGTTTACGACTTCGTTCCGTGGCAAACCGTGTTCTCGATTCCGTCGCAATCTATCCCTGACACTCGTAATGGCTCTCCTTTCAGATTCAGCATTCGATCATCTCCGATGTATAATTCATCCATCGTCTGTCTACGGTATAAAGACCACAAGGTGCAAGTATCGTACCGGCGAGGTTCGTTAAAACCTGAACCTCATTGTGCACCCCTGCTACAATCGAAGAATCTCGTTTGGGTTTCTGTTTTGTCGAACAAAATTTATTCCGCGAGTCATAATTTCTCCCATACCAACGGCCACGGTAATCCATCCAGCGGGCGTAATTCTTGCTTAATTTAATGCTCCAGAAGCGATCGCGTCTCAACTTGCAGTTACAAAAGGAAGTTAGCGACGGTAAACAGCCGGAGTAATAGGGAACAACTCGATTAAGTTTTAAATTTATCTACTGGCTGCCTTGACGCTTCTGCTCAGCTGAAATCTCTCAGTCGAGAGCAACTACGCCGGGAACTATCTGGACGTTTATCGTCGGCCATGAGAACAGCAGCGCGCGCGTTTCGTGCGGGGTCCACCAAGATGGCGGCCGGCGCGACCGAATATTCGCCGCTAGACGTTCGATTCCGCAGAAAACTCGGTCAAATAAATGGATCCGAGAAGATCGAGGTCAGAATGCATGAGAGAACAATGGCAGATGCCGTGTTTCGTGCATTCTGGCGGCCGCTGGAGCGTAAAATGGAGGAAATGGGAAGCACAGAGCGACGGAAAGGGAGACACGAGGGATAGAGGAGACGGAGGGAGATAGAAAATGAGAGGAATAACAAGGGTGCAGATTATTCGAACGAGGGCAATTCGGTGGCGGCGTGACAGGAATTTATGTCCCTGCTGGAACACTGGCAGACGCTGAAAAGACTGTAATTATGCGAACCATCGCTTCGATATCTGTCGAGTGGCCGGTATACCCGTTACTTCATCGGGGACAAATATTTTCTATGTTGAGACAGAGAGGAGTACGGTACGATTAGTTAATATGGAGAGTCTAATAGTTGGTTATCGAACACGTTGCGTTCATTTACGTTAACGACCCACATACCGACGTCGCTTCTTCGATGACTGCAAGATCCGATAGGTTGCGTTTTATATATGGATTTCTCGGTACTTGAAAGGAGATACTACCATTGTTCTTATTCTTACAGGGTATACGAGTGCAGCCGTGTACTCGTATTTCTCGACGAGTGGGTTGCGATAGAAACGACGAGTCATTCTTGAGGTTCGATCCTGTATCTACTGCCAACGGTGTACATGGTTCTTTCATGACGTTAAGGTATTTTTGGGTTATACCAGATATGCTAAAGCTTGGCTGTAAATAAATGAAAATAAACAAGAGTATGTATTTTGTGAAATTAAATATTCCCTTACGTAAACAAATTTTTCGACTTTATATTCAGGAGAACATTTTTCCTTGTATTTAAAAGGATATTTTAAAATTTTAAATAATAGCAAAAATGTACGCTTGTAAATATATATAGGATACAAGATTATATAATATAATAGAACTTGCAACGCTTTATACTTTGTACTCGAATATTATTTTCGTGCTAAACTCGGTTCATCGCGAGCTTTCTCTGCGAGCTTTCTCCGCGAGCTATGAATTTTGAAAGAAAATTATTTCATTCTGCTATTCTTGCTTTGTACCTATATCACTGGATATGAAGGTTTATTCGTTTTTATCTGTAAGTATAAGAAAGAATGAAAAACTGAAATATATGAGGATTAGTGAAGCTCGAAGGGGACGTTAGGGTATCAAGAACACTGAGTGGGTGAGGGTGAAGATATTTCAAGGTTCTTTACACTTTTTCTCTTTGTAACGGGATAGAAGAATTTCGTTCGTTTAGTTGAAAATAAGAGAATAAAGTTCGATTACTTTTTAATATAAATACTCTAATGTATCAGTTAAAATGCCATTAAAATCCAATTATTTGCTTCTACATTCGACCCATTATCCAATTAAATTTTGATGAAAACAATTATACATCAGTCTGATGAAATGCATTTACAAAATGTTTATTGTTACGAATTTACAATAAACTCCATTTAATTTCTCTCGAATAGAATTTTTAATGAATACTGGGTAATAATGGAACATTTGAAATTTATCACGATTGTAATACTGATACGTGTAATAACGTATTGCTTATTTATGATATTAATATTTATGTTTCCAATTTAATGTAATTTCAGCATTTCGTTCCCAATTAGTGAAATAAAACATCATAAACAGTAATTACCTTTATTAATAATTATCAAAGGTAATTACCCTCAATTATCGAAAGTTACTGATAGCTTGATAAAAGAATTTTTTAAATTTCTACTTAGTTAATGCATCTTAATTAATGTTCCAAAATTACATTTAAAAATTTCAAATTAGCAACATATTGCACTGGTTAATATTCGATTGATTTGTGCCCATTCAATTTTTCAAATTATTTTTGAAAGTGAAGACACTTATACTTTCAAGGCTGATTGACTCTACGAGCCATAGCCTTTGAACTAATCATAGATTCGTCCGTGAATAACGCACAATGTTCTCAACACTACACATTTCGTGGCCATTGGTCCCACTGCTAGTCACACGACGCACATGGACGACGCGTCTGCATTGGAGGTTAGGAGACATTCGTCGCGAAACGCAACGAATGCGTTCGTTATCGATCACGGACTCGCGGCCGCGTTGTTTGGCTTAATTGAAATTCAATTTAGGAACTATTCGATAATTGCGACGCGGCACGGCTCAACGTAGCTCTGCGAATAGCGATATCAATCTACGCAATATGATTACCGCAGCGCTCGAGACAGCGAATTTTCAAATTACCGGCTGTTTAATGGAATCGTGGAATGCGAACGATCGTGCCTCTTCGATTTCTAATAAATCGAGGTCGCCCTAACGCGACTGGGAGAAACGAGTCTCGTTAATCGACGCGACTTTGATGCGTTAAACGCGTGAAATCGAGTCCCGCATACTGGTTTCTCGTGCGTTTGAGGTTAGGGTTCGATTGAATTTAGATTAACCTCTGATCGTTCGACAAGCCGACCTCGTGTAACGCGTCTATTAATTGTGGCTCATATTTTAATTCTCTGTGAACCCTGAAGCGTAATTTGACTTCGAGATGGAGTGATTCGGTTGGAATTGATGTGAGTGGCACGAGATTGTTGTGATTTCGTGCAAACCGTTGAATCATACGTATGTATATTTTCCCATGGCGGACATTTTGGAACGTATCTTGTCATTGTATTCACCGAATCGATTTAAATTCGAATGAATGGATTCTTGAATGTGTACATGTAATCGGAAACTTGCTCTTGCGTCACGTTATGGTATTTTTAATCTTCGCGAAACGTGTTTACTTGTCACACTTTGCATGCTTCATCTGGCACGTTAAACAGCATAACTTCAAGTGAATTCTTACCTGGTTAGGTCATCCAAGTTCATGACGCTGGGATAGCAAAGGAAGGTGACGAGGTCTGACTCGGGTATGTACAACATTTGCCCCTGGAAAAGTAATAGTTTTACAAGTGGTAAGACAAAATGGTTGCTGTTATAGAATTGGTTCCTGTTATCAAAGATATATCTAACTATAATTTGTCATATTGTTCATAAAATGGAATTCAATAAAAGAGAAACATACATACGTGTGCAAAATGCAATTTAACTAATTTAGAATTAATTCGTATAGCGCTGTTATGAAAATTATATACTGACTTTCAAACGCAAATACGAGTACTCTTCCGAAGCATCGACTCGCATCACTCCCTTCTTCGTTCGCAATACGTAAACCGTGTTTATGTGTGACAGTATGTTCTCGAACGTCAGTTCTAAGTGTGGTCTCACCTAGGACAATGAAATTACGAATTTATTTATTAATATCAAAGACCCGTGAAATATTTTTAACTGTATTGTTTATTGACATAACAATTAATGAAACCACCGTTGCGTGTTTTATCGAGAAAAATATTTCAAAGCGTATTTTAAGATTTAGATCAGCGAGCTGTGATTTATTGGCACCAGATGGCGTCTCTGACGTATCACTGCACCCTTTGGCATCAGGAAACGCTGACATACCAGAAACGTAATCCAACAGCAAAGAGTTAATTTTATCTCTCATCAAAAGCAAATGTAACAAATGCGGTAAAAACTATAATAGAAATTTACAAAAATGTCGAAATATTTTTCGAGGAATCGTTTATCCATTTCAAAAGCAACACTGCTTTCGAGAATTGAAAATGAAATTTGTTCTAAATTACATAATCCGATACTTTTTGTACGAAAGATTATTCATCACCGATAGCATAAGCTTGATGAACAGTAGACGCGTTAATTTTCGAGAAGTATGACCGCGTTAATGGCAGCGTGTATGTAAACATGTATCTGGATCAGCGGCTAGGATCCCGTACGCTCTATCATGCATACGAATCTATGCACGTGCAACGGAATCCCGCTTCGATTTCTCAAGGTATCGTCATGGCCGATCAGCGACGATCGGGGACTAGCAATGAACGGATAATTGATCACGGAGGGCGTGGGCGCGAGCGCGGATGCAAATGAAGTTAAACGGTACCGTTGCGACGGCGCGTGTCATGTCTGCTCGGAACGAACCGCATTTGAAAGATATACGATTACTCGTGCATGAATCCACACGAATTATATCGTCGCTGGCCAGCAAGCGGCGCACAATAACGCAATTTCGCGGTCCCCATCGACTAATGCGGTGTTGCCAAATAAAACGCGGCGTTCGCAGCCAAATTCCGATTAAAGTAGTTTATTTCATTATATTCGCTGCTATTGAGTATTTAATACGTAGATAACCTAGAGGAAAATTGAGTAATTATTGTGTGCACAAGATTATTTACAGTTGTACTATGACAATAGAATTTTTTATAGCGTTCAAATTAGGTGTTTTATATGTAGAAGTGACGAAAAGGTGCCATTATTGAGGGGTTAATATTAATAAAATTTTTTGGTATTATTGATAAATTATATAACATTAGTAATAGTAGTACCACTATTATTACTGGATACTTTAATCGTAGTTATATAACGTAAGGAAATATATAATGTCGCTTCTTGAATAAACGGGCGAAAATGACGAAAACTATTTGTTTGGTTATCTGATATATGTTGTCATGCATTCATATATTTTTGATTTAGTATTGAAATTATTTGCCAATTAGATGCAGAATGTGTGAAAGAGTTTGAGAAAATTTGTCGCAGACAAATTGGATGGTGCGCATCGATAAATATGGCCGCCGTGTTGCAGCGTAAACATAGGCACAGTGCTACCTCTCGTTTTGTATTTTTATAGTAACTTTTTAATAAAACGTTTACCGACTTTTTGTTACATCGCATTTTAGTATTATTTTTGCTCGTAGGACAAGCTGGCAAAGTTTCCGTTGAAAAACTCTGGAATATTTCTTATAGCTAAAAATGCGAAGGAAGTTTCCAAAGTTTCTTTGTTACTTCATAATAATTAAAATTTCTTTCTTGTGAAACGGGCCAAATTTTCTTTACATACTTTCCGCGAAAGTCGAAATAATTAAAATATTACTGCGAACGTATTCCACGAAAAACTTTGTACTCTGTTCACGGTGTGTATAAAAGTTTATATTTTGAGTCATTTTTAATTGAAGAATGTTTTCAATGTTCTACCTACGTACACGTGTAGATTCCGTTCGTTTGTTTGCAATCTCGACAGGTCAGTGAAAAATATAATCTGGTGAAAACAATCAATTTCTTAGCCACTAAAAGCAAATTAGGTAAAAGTTGTACAAAAATTATAAATACAATTTTTATGTACCTTTCGACACAAAAGATGGAAGATATATTCGTCATAGTTTATGAACCGATTAAAATTCGTTCAACGTAACTGCTTGGAGTAACAATGAATATTACATTGTGAATTGATTCCGTTATCTGTTATCGTTATAGTACCGCATAGAGTAAATAAAAGAATGTGAGAGGACTTTCCTAGGTGATCTGATAACCTAAGACACGACCCCTTTATTACGTCAGATTTCTTTCAGATATCTTTCAGATTTATTACTACAGATAAAAGAAATGGATATTGATCAAATGCAGAATCAGTAATATCTCTCTTGCTTCGCGAGCTTTTATTTGTAGGAGAGAAGCTGCAATTCTCGAGCGAAGTTCGCGCAAATTTATTTTGCTTGACAGATAAAACTTGAATACTTTATAGGGGATCAGACGCATAAAATATTAGGAGTGAATGCCACTCGAAGAAAGTGACTCATGGTAAAAGTATTTGTTTGTACTTCCACGATTACGGGAAGCAGAACATTTGTAATATTTATTAATATATTATTTTATTATTAATATTAATATTATGTAAAAATTAATAATCGTTCGAGAGAAGAACAAATAAATTCTACACACTATTAATACCCCTGCAGTGGCGTCGCGTGAAATTCAAAATATTAAAATTATTCGCTATTTACTACTTTGTACGATAAATTTATATAAATTTCAAATTTTCAAAGTGACCCAATTCTTTTACACAAAATACTACACTTGGGATCACATGATTATGCAGGACATATAAAATATATATGTATATATAATGAAGTACTGTTACTTCACTTTCTAACACATTTAGCAAACCTAATTAGAAGTGAACAGAATCGATATGGCAATGGTAAATATCACTGTTGTTGTACGTCAAGTATAACGCCTAATAGGGGTTGAACACACCCTTCATCGATGCTCAAATATTTATATATTCTCGCTCAAACAGATTGTCATAATGAGCTTGATATCCATGATGCTGTTTGTGTTTGTAGATGTTATCTCACTGGATGATGACGAACGCTATAGATATTTGAACTCCCTTCGTACAAGATTCGCAAAGCATTAATTGACATTGTGGGAGTGCGATGTTCGTGACATTTTATCCATGTTCTTTTTGTAAGCTATAATTGTAGAAACTTACAGTAAGGAGGATGTCATTCAACTTGCAATTCCCAGAGCTCACTTGTGGTATTACCCGCGTTATGGTGCATCCAGTTTGAACTATGGTGAGGTCCCGGTTGAACATCAAGTGGAATGGAAATACCCGGCAGAACGTCATGGGACTGACTTTTGGTTCTGCAGCACATTTCATAACGCTGTTTAAAAAATCTATCTCTGCTATGTCACTTCTTTAATACTAGAATTACGTAGGTATGGATAATAGTAATTTTAGTGGTACGATGAAGATAAGTAAATGCATTAATTGCAGTCTTATTTCGATATGAGCCAAAATTAATTTTTGAAAAGCAGGCATATGTGCTTAGTGATTGCTAAAAGGAAAATTCTGAGACCAGTTATTTCGACTGGATTAGTAGCTCTAGTGTTAAGATAACAATGAACGTGTATTTACAAAATTAGAATATTCCGATCATAATCATAATCTTGTTATTTTGATTGAAAATATAGTAATCAATACCATAGTATATTAAAAAATACAGTGGACCAGTGACAGGTAAACAGACCAAAATTGAATGGAAAGATTACATTATATAGTGTTATGAAAGGTTAATTGCAAATATGTTTAAGCAAAATGAATTTTCATTCTATCTTCCAGTTAATTATATTTTTGGAATTGCGTTATTTTTGAAAAGATAAACTACAAAGGCCGTACAACGTATTCCATAGGCTTCAAGTTCAAGCATTACCAATGTAGCCTGAAGCTAGAACGAAAACTAAAATAGGAAAGTCGAAAGGGTTGACGGTGAAAAAGTTCATAAACGTTTTATAAAAATAGTTGCGAGAGAAATATGAAACCCGATGGGAACGCTGCAGCAGCCAGTGTCGCGCGCTTTCATCGATAAAAATCTGACGTCTATGTAATATCAGCAAAGCTCCTCGCCATTTTGTTCTACCTCGTCACATTCTTTCCCTTCGAGTTTGTCAAAAATAAAAATCCATAAGTGCCAGACCAGGTGACCTAGAAAGCCAACAGGCTACCCTCTTCCTAATCCCTCTTTGGGAGTAACGTTCGTTATACTAGTTTTTCATCTGTCGTGGATATTATCCTGAACAAAACCGAGAGGAGGATTATTAACTTGTCCCTAGCATATCATATTTTTATTACAACATTTTAATAAGCCGTTTATGAACCTTCATTAGCATGACATTCTAGTCATTTATCCCTAGCATGTAGTAGGAGACGTTGACAAGGCTTGAATGGAAATCTGCGAAACAAGATGTCTAACAGTGTATAACAAAGAATTTGATAATAGCAGTATGTAATAAGCAGTAGAAAATACTAGAAATTTAATAAAAATTAGATATAGTAAATAGTTGTGATAGTAGATAATTTGTCAATAGTAATAGACAATAGAATACTTAGGCATCTTGTGGAGTTTATTATTAATATAAAATAATGTAGTAGACAGTAAATAATTTGTTAATAGTTGTAGGTTTGTAATAGATAGTAAGAAAAAGCAGATAATATATTAATAGCAAATTTTGGAGAAATGGAGAAAGAAAATAAATGAAATATCTTCAACCTTTTTTCTTTTCCTTCTGTTTATGTATATCATGAATGCTTATAGAATATCACTCACCCACAGATAAGGTCTCCAGTTCAGTGATCATGGGATTGGAAACGACCCCAGGACCAGATGTGTTTGTGATCAAAAATTGCACGTGATCACATTCGTTTTTCGTCTTCAATATTCGCATCTCTATATCCGTGCCGTGAAGCTTTTTCGCCACGGTCTACGTCCGATAAAAGTTATAACTCGTTTAATCATGGTACGTTTCAGCGTGAACGAATTACTTAGATTGAAAATTAAATAGTAAGTTGCGATAGACTTATAGCCTCGTTTAACTCGGACTGATAAAAATGTGCAAACAGATTGCATAATACCGGTATGAAAGTTAGCACCTTGTTTTTCATTACAGATAGCAAACTGTATTATGGCTGTGGCGTGTATTCTATATATTCGTAAAGAAAGTTGATACTTTGTTCCTCTCGGAGTTCTACCACTCGAGTTTTCTAATTTCGACACACAGTCTTCCTGGTGAAGTTTAACAATCGATATTACTATAGTTAGTTTTACAACTGGCGGAACAAACTCGCTCGTCCTCGCGAAAATACGTGAGGTTGAAAATTCGGAATGTCACAAAAGCAAACTGAGTTGAAATAATTAGAGCACGAGCCTGCATCCTTGCATTATGGAGGCCACTGACAAATTCCTTTATAAAGCTGGGCTGTACTTCAAGCTGGTGCATCACGTTTCCTAAAATTTCTAGCGAAATTCGTTTTCATCTCCCGATGACGATATTAGAATAGCATTAATTGCGAGATTTCAAATGCTCAATAAAAAAAATAAAAGAAAATGCTACAAGAATACTACCAACACTATACAATAATTTCGAGATCTCAAACTTAAAACATGTAAGGACATTACATTTCTAAAAATTCCCCAAGAATTTGGATCCCCAATTATCATTCTATCAATCCTACATCATTGTCTGAAGATAAATACCTTAACGATGCCAATCACAATGTGTTCCAAACCAGGTCGATCGGAGTAATAATGTAATATGAGTGCTCCATCCTCGGGCCTCTCGGTGCAACGGAAAGAGGGCGCCCTCATTCCTGGGTACAAAGTGCCTAAATGATCGTGAAGGGCGTCCAAGTTCTGTAATTAAACGATACATGGCCCCCTGTCAATCTATCGGCACTCTCGCCATTACCGCGCACCACGTCCCCAAGTAAAACATACTTCCCGTGCCCCTAATTTCTTTTCGATTTCCACTTTGCGTTTCAACTAGCCATCCCGATCGATCCATGCGATTTCCACTGGCTACGTTCGTTACCCATTATTCGTTAGACGATTTCTTCCATTAATTTCATTCCTCCGTGCATCGTACCGACGCCGATCTACCGAGACACGAGCGACTAGAACGATATATAAGAAACGAAATTTCCAAGTTGTACGTGACACTGGAACTGCCGAGAGAACCGGAAATAAAACATCGCGAGAGAAAAACGACGCGATAATAATCTCGCTACACGGTGACATTCCGCTTGCTAATCGTCCATCTTGAACCAAGTCTTTTGCCGGTCACGATGCAAGTGAGGTTATGTGAAGCAAAAGGCGACAGTGGGCAGCAATGGAACTGCGAAGGGATCGGCTTCTGTTGAATTAAAACTTGATTCGAGTTACTTAATCGATTAATCGTGCTACTATGCACCTGAATATCTCTTGCAATTGTAATGATGGGAAAAATATTTTATATACCGTTTGTATGGTATAAAGAAACCTTTAATATCGTAATTGGATAGTAGATGGCACTGCTTTGTTCTCCAGTGAAAAGTAGTGTTCTTAACCTGCTGGATATAGGGATGCGTTAATTGGAATTGTACAACTGTCTTTGAGATAACGAAAAGTAACAAAGCAAAATTTACTAAAACTGTTCTTCATTTTAAAGAAAATCAGTATAATATTGGACTAAATAAACTGACACTTTTCGGTAACCTAATATTTTTTTTATGGAATTGTTAAGGTCACGGATATATATTGCATGCAACTGCATATTTTCTTTATTGTATCATATAACCGGTGTCAGAATATGTTCAAATATGACCATGACGTAAATTTCGCGTTATACACAAATATTTGAAATATCGACACGTTGTCTGCTACGCCATCTATACGTAACTTTCCGAATGAGTCACGTGAGCTACTACTGCAGCACGGGTAGACTATATCACTGTACACATTACAAGTGTTTGTAAGATACGATGCACCATATTTTCAGCCTGCAGATATAATTAGTAATAATCAATTTATGTAATACTGATAAGAATAATTAATAATAATAAGGAGAAACGATGTACAATATGCGATATGTTTATTAAAATGAACTATATGGCGAGTTCAGTGCGGACCATCGATGATTAATGTGCATTCAGCATCTATTACTTCGGAATTTTAAATTAATAAATTACGGGGAAAACAACGTTTAATTATTTAATATAACCACATAAACACACAATAACGTAGATAACGGTAATATTACAATCGCAGAGTTGCCTTCCAGCAAGATTTCATTTCAGAATACGTCAGTTCCAGAATGATACCGCATTATGCCTTTCCCAGCCGCGTAATGTGTGTCTTTCATAATTATATGAAAGCAAAAGCGCGCGTTTATCATGCCAGAGGTATGCCAGCTTGGACGTGAATGACTAAACACGGCGGAGATATTAACCAGAATTCATGAATCCATAATCAATCCAAACGTTAGAACAGCGCGTTCTGAATAACTAAATTCGAAAAGCGCAACCACTCTCGCGTTTTCTTGCACCCGAGCATCGACAAAGGCCCACTGAGAAAGTTAATTTATGGAATAACCTAGATCCGATCCTCTAAGTAGTTTATGCCCCATGGTTTCCATGATGTGATCGTCCAAGGAGAGAAAAGGAGAAACAGAACCTTCCATGCAAAAAGGACGCAATTGGGTTTCCATTATTTTTCACTTGGTTTCGATTCGAGGAGCCATACCCATTCACGGTGCCGCTGTCATTATCGCCTTGTTCCATATATTTAACCTCACTGGATACCAGCAGGTACGATGAAAAACAAGCCAATCATTCAGCCGTCGAGACGCTACGAAGAAATTGCGATAATTCATCGGCTAGGCGAGACAAAAACGTTTTCCATCACCGAGCCTCGCAATAATTCGCGTTCGTATTCCGACCACACAAACGGGTTTACGCGCTTTTTGTCTGGCCATTCAGCCATGGGTTGCTGCAATCGCTGGGACTGCTACGACGCATTTTCCAGGAACGAATCGTGCGTCGGGTTCGGAACCGAGCCCATACATCGCGAATGGTACGTGTCTGATACACGGATGCAAATTCTTCGATAGGCCGGCGTTGACGTACGCGAACGAACGTCGAATAACGAGGGTAAAACTAAACGAGAAGAGTCGACGGTGTCTTGAGTTAGCTGTGAACAGTCGGATTGGATATTGGAAATATACGAGACTGTAATTAATCGAGAAATCCAAGATACGATATGGAATCATGCGAATATGCAGCATGTAATAATGGTAGTATAGATGATACGTTATATGTATTCATTTATATTAATCATCTGTACTATAATTTCTATAATGCCTAGCTCTCGTAGCTTCAAAGATACACTTGATGAGTAACTAGAATTGTATTTAAATTAAGCTTGATTTATAATTAATTGTTCTGTTGTGTGCAAAATTTGTATTATAAGTTATCACGCATTCAACAAATTCCTCCTCTCTGCTATACTCAGTCTCTAGTAAAATCAATTAAATCCTCTCGTTCAATCCTGCCTGTTCAAATTTTGGAAGTAAGCGAGACCGAAATTGATAGAGAAACCATAGAACCAATGTGGAATTATGCGAATATGCAGTGTGTAATAATCCTAATATACGTGATATCTCAATTGCATTAATTTATATAAATAATCACCTGTACTATAATTTTCATAATGTCTAGCACTCACGACGAGCTCTTAAGATAAACTGGGCAAGCAACTAAAATTATGTTTAATTGCTCTGCCATTATTATAAATCGTACAAGAAATTCCTTCTCTTCGCTATACACGATATGTAATAAAATTAATTTCATTCTCGTACTCAACCTGTTAAAATTTCTAAAAATAAAATACATCTTATATACAATACGAACAGATGGCAAATTTCACTTTGCCAACATTCGTATCCAATTCTTTACTCGATCCAATAACATTACGTAACATCCATAGCTGACGGCACGCATGACAACGCCACGGACGACAAACGACGATCAACCTACGTGTCATCTTTTAGGAGAACTTTCACCGCGATCCGCATTGAACCGGGGGAATCCCGGACGCGATCTACCGGGACCAATCCCGTTCCGCAGAAAAGTGAATGGCCGCGTAATGGCGCGGCGAGTTACCTGCAAGAAGTCCCTAGGCGTCGCCCCGAGCACTTGCAGGATCTTGTCGTAGCCGGAGTCCTGGCAGAACTCGAAGAACATCCGGCCGAACAGCTCAAGGATCTCGTTCGCTGGGATGTCTGGAAAGATTTTCACGGTGATATTCCTGGCGCATGCTCCAATGGAATTCGATTTTCAAGTTTAACGTACGATGCGCTAAACGGCTGTCGCCGACATCGCGTCGGCGTCGATCGGGAAATTACAATTTTCGTGAAACATCGAGGCGCGAATGTGAGCGCTATATCCGTTCAGGGATCACGATTTTCTCGCACAGAGAGAGATTAACTGCGACTTCGATGCCTCGCGACAAATTGCTCGTCTGGCGAGATTATTGGGACGAAGGTTCTACGGGATTGGATTGGTTCCTTTTATCGTTTTTAGTCGAAGATTTGTGGTCCAGTATCGGGGATGTAATGCTATTGCTATTGACAATTTTGTTATTGCTACAATTTCGTGTCTTTTCTTTCAGGAAAACTGAAAAAATTCACAGTTTCCTTGGATTAGACTGAATTCAAGATGACGTCTATGACTTGTGTTTAGTGAAAGAAAAATTTTTATCATTGGAACAATTATTGTGTGAGAGAAAAATATTTTTGATCGTTAAATGATTCCGAGGAAATACTCTACCTTGAATTTTTGTTTCATTTATTAATTTTAATACTATGGAATAGATTGTTAGGAATATAAGTAATTATCCACCGAAATATCTTGGCGAAGTTAAACCTCATAAAATGTTTGTCTACCAATAATAAAATACAAGGAAGTCTGGAAGAGAATATCGTAGGAAATTTAGCGGAGGAGATGAGAACATTGAAAACGGGAGATAAAAGCAATTGTTTGGATACGGGTCAAGAATCTTAATAGGATTAAGCGCTAAAGAGATTTCTGAAAAAAATTCAGTATTAAACCAGAAATTATTATTATACAGGGCTTTCCAATTTCCTTCACGTAATCCAAACTTCAACTTCGAAATTTGAGCTTTATTGAAAGCAAACCCATATCTAATATCTTTTAATACATAGTAATAATAATAAATATTGACGATGATGAAAAATAATCACCATAATAATAAATACAAATATTCCGAGAATTATGAAAGTGCTCCAAGATAAAAATCTAATAGAAATGAACTTTTTACTCATTTCTTTTCATATTTACTCATTTTACAATAATGCAGAACTACTTTTCCAAAGCAGTGAAAAACACAAGCATTTTATTGAATCTATATTAGTGCAAAAATAATTTCTTTAATTATCCCAGATGAAATATTTTCAATATTTGGAAGAAGAATATACGAATATAATTTAAAATTAGACCACTTTCATAGTCACCGACATATGCTATATATCTATATTATATTATGTAAAGTTAACGTATAATATATATTACGTAAAATTATAATAATAATTATATAACATATGTTATACAGTCTATTGAAAATATATAAATAGAGCTCTAGGTAAATAAAGTTTAATGGAACAAGAGAACACACGTAGAAAAATAAATATACGTACTGAGTCGATTGACAGCTGCCGATATGATGTTATACGTAATTTCATCATCGTATATCTGCCGAACCAGAAACTGTCCTTCCATATTAACCGCGGCATCTTTCCTGTAGGAACACAATATAAACAAACGTTAAGCTTCATCCAAGCTAATCCCGAATAAAACAACTTTTTAAGCATTCATGCACAATATCACTTCTTCTAAAAATATCATTACAGTTTCCATCTTCTATTACGATAAATGGTTACATACAGTCGCTCACAAAAATATTCGGGGACATATAACTTAGTCCTTTGCTCTGCTCTCCCACAACATATTCACTAAGTTCTACATTATCGTATATAATTATACGATGTATTTCAGCACAATTGAATAAATATTTCGCTACCATTGAATATTTATTTAAATAAAAAGCATTAAATATTCGATCATTTCTGTAACCGACTATAGGTACAGTAGGAGCAAAAGGTATAAAATAGTTCTCTCGCTATGAGTTTCGCGGCCGGATACTTTCCTCTGGACGTTAAAAATTTCGGCATAAAATACTTATTTTACGCGATAAAGTATTAATTTGCCGGTTGATGGTTGGCAAATGCGATAACAGGAAGTGAGCATCGATTTTATTAAAGTTTCGAGAGACCGGCTAACGAGGCCGAGCTTTGTTTCTCTATCGGCCAAGTGAAATCTGTGAAAATTGAAACTGTCTGTTGTATAATTTGCCAAAGACTTGTTCACTTTTTCTCCTCCTTTTTCTCCCCCTCCCATTGTAACGCTTCGATGGGATACAACAGGAAATTAATTAGTTTCGCGCGTCGAACAAAGTAAATACTTCTTAGCAGCTAAAAGCCGCGCATTTTAACAAGTTACCAGACGCTCGTGGTGGTTTCCATTAAATTTACAAAGTGCAGTCTAAAGGCACTTCATCGTTTGACATGGATATGAGCTGTCACTCCAAGCTCGCCGCAGCATTTTCGCATAACTTTCCGGCCCTCTCAGCGATCGACAAAAGCCGTGATACATCTTAAATGAACCGCAAAAATAATATCGACGTTCCTATTTATTAAAATAGTTTCACATCGCCGATTGTAAACTATGGATACACAGCAGCTATCTAGTTTCCCAATTTATGGAAGCTACATTTTTCGAGAATTTTGTAAAATGAGATGAAACAAATCATAATAATTATAACAACCTTTCTTCAATTATAGAAAAATTAAAATATAAATTTTTATATGAAAAATTTCTGTAATAATGGAAACCTCGGTTTAAGTGTAAAAATTTAACTGGATATAATTTTTAATATTTCCTGACACAAGTATAAATATTTGCAACATTTGTATTTTGCGGGTATTATAAAATGCATATACTGCGATAATTTTGGCTTTTTAGTACATATTTCTTGAAATAAATAATATATTTAATTTCGGAAGCTTTGCATACGAATTATTCGTCACACTTTTATCGTGAACTCCTTCCTACAAAGTAAACAAGAATTCTTTTTCCCGAAACACGCGTTAAATATATGGCATTAATTACAGGAAAATGTATATAACCGCAGCTGGCACAAATTACTCGAGACCCTGTTGGCAGTGACATCTACCTGGTTAAAAGGATGGTAATTACGTCAGAAAGGGACGTTGCGAATATAACCTTCAAAGTCACGTATCTTTTTTCCACAAAACCATCTCGTCGGCTTTCATCGAATGCTTTCTTTGACGTCGCCGATAATTTCACCGACGTCTGTGTGCGAATTTGCGAAAATAGGACACAACGTACGCGAAAAGTTTCATCGTATTTCCAACGTCGACTGAAACGCACCGGCAAGATCTCTGGAAATTACATCACGCAATTTACAAACATGGCGACGACGAAACGTCATTTAGAACGGGCTAAAGTGACCCTTTTTCCCGGAGCTTTTAAGAGTCATCGTCGTATCTTACACTCGGGGTAACCCACATTTTCGTTCCTCCTGCTCGTGTATTTCCAACAACGTTGCCCTCCTGAGACCTTGTCGCAACGTGAACCACTTACTTTATTCAGAAGAAAAATGCTAACGTTAATTTTACACATACCTGCAATTGCCACGTATATGTATACGGTAGTAAAAGATGATTTGAAAAATTCTTTTATTCCTATTTATAATAGTAACACGCGAGAAATTGATTTTGAAACTTCAATCGCGAGTTTCATTTAATTTCATATATATTTGAAATTACCATATACAATTTCACGTGGGTACCAGGAGTACCTTTTGTTAATTACAAAATTGTAAAATGAGAAGTTGATATATAAATGAAAACAAAATTATGTAAAATTGTTTTTTATTCAGTTCACTAAATTTTGAATCGTCTAATATTATCTGCATTCAAATTATTTAATATTGTTTATATTTCTAATATCGAAATTAATATTTCTCCGCGAGACAGATAACAGTGATTTCACGTTATCGAAGAATTATAATTTTAACAGAAGAAGATTATATTTTCTGATAACGAATGTTACTTTTTATGTACTTATAATACGGATCAATTAAAACATATTAATGCTATTCAATGTTACATATCTATGCTAAATAACAAGGAAATTATTCCCAAAATTATACAAAATTATCAAGCATATCATTTATATGTTTCATTTAGTCAATTCACTTAACCAAATGTTTTCTCGATAACCGTCCTTCATTACCATTGTTAACAGAACGGAATGAATCTTAAATCAAATTCGAACAAAAATGCACAAAAGCAATGAATGCTAACGAACAAGCTGCAGGCCAATTTCCGCTAATAATAATTATCTTCGCAACAGCTTGCCTCTCTAATAAACACGTTCGTTCCCATGAAAGCACGGAAACTAGACTTTCAGGCAACCGTTGCATAATCAACCAATAATCTTGGCTGACTTGAGTCCGCGATAAATTCTCGTGCATTAAATTGCTGGTTGGTTCAATTAAATCTCAGCAAATCGCGAAACGCATAGTAGACCGACCGTGGACCGGCCAAGTAATAATCCTTCATCTATTCAAAGAAATACACAAACCATGAAGCAACACTAGAATTATGTGGTAATACTTATGGTCGGCATGAGTTCTCTAACCTTTTGTTCCTAGAAAATGAATCGCTTCAGATAAAATAACATTATTTGAGTAACTCTATTCTGCATTTAAGCCAAAGTAATTGAAAAAAGTGAAAATTTCAAACATTTTTTTAGTTCTTAATGAGAGTAAAAAGTAACCCAACATTCTTCTTATAACATTTTTGCATAAGAAAGATGGAAATTTGTGGTAATATTTGTACACTGAACATTAGTTTAAGATTTTTAATAAAAATGTTGATGGATTTTGAATAAATTTAAATTTGAAAATTGTTAAAATGATTCGAAATATGATTTTAGCGCTTGAGAGTGGTTACATAATCGTGAGATGATTCAGTGTTGATTCAAGGAATTCACCACAGAGGGTTTCCCGTTAATAGGTGGATTTAGGAGAATTGAAGAAGATGGTCGATAATGTTTTTAGAGATATTACAGGGAATAATTTGTGACAAACAGCGAGAGAAATAAAGTTTCAAATGAAAGTAAGCCACTTTACTATTATTTATCACTTCAATTAAATAGGAAAAGTAAGTGGACAAAGAAAGTGGATAAAGAAAGTCGACAAATAGGTTCCGCATGAATTAAGCAACAGGTCAGGACTTAATGTTTTTCTGAAGAAAATAATAATGACTATTTAGCAGTCATTTGTAGGAATTATACGTCTCAATTTCTCATAGTCTGCAGCTGCAACTGAAGTAAAAACACAATGTAAACAAGTGAGCGAAATACGTCTGGAATTGGCAAAAAATGATTCATGTTTGTGAACAAATAGTAAGAAGGTCCGTTCCTGAATAAAACAAAACCTCTTGTATCAAAACGAATAGCAAATAAAGAAACCAAAAGCGCAAGGTGTCACTGCACAAAATTTCCGCCAATCTCAATAAACAATCCTCCAATAAATAAATTTTTTCAAAACGCGAATGCTACAAAAACAATTCACTAATGATGCAAAATTTTATCAAAATATCTGAAGCATTAAAATAATTCAATCATAGACAAACCTGTATAAAAATGATTATAAAAATTATAATCGTCAACTATACGGTGTTTTCGAAAGAAGCAACGCGTGAAAGTATTCTTCTTCCACAAAACGACATGTCACGTACGCATCAATAATAACAACTAAACCAATTCGACTTTCAAAAGTCGCGCTCTTATTGTTGCCTCTGAGCAACGCGAGAGGTTATATTTCCAGAACTGTTGTGAATTTCGCTTGCCTTGTCGAGGCACGTTCACGGCACATAAACCTGTCTAAGCAGCCACCATTCTTCCCTTCCTCGTTATTTATCCAAGCTTATAAATTTCACGAGGCAGTTCGCAAGGATGTTCTTTGGAGGAAAGTGGAAAAGAAGGCCCATAGAGAGTCGAGCCGTTTCTCGTCTAAGAATACGATCAGAGGAAGTAATTCTGGTGAATGTGAGCATACGAAACTTTATCTTGCCCTGGTCCACGCGATTCTTTTTACGTTCCGGCACGAGTCGCGAGGTCGGCCATTGTCCGTCGCCTGAGTTGTAGACGGCGCCACCGCAATAACTAAGGTGCATAGGCCGGTTCCCCGAGGGCCGTTTTATTGGCAAACAACGCAATATTTATGCGAGCTGTTCGATCGAGTATTTAAAGATTCGCTGGTGGTTCGCTCGGCAAATAGCGAAACGCGTGCCAATATTTCGCAGCTGTGTCGCTGAATCAATACACCCCGAGGATCGGGCAAGCAAAAGTTTATTACGGGAACTTGTTGATTCGATAAGAGGAACGAGGAAAGGGGATTTACCAAGGCTCGACTTCTTTCGTTTCGCAGACAAACGGACTAGCTACTACTTGTGTACGTGTACGTGTATGTATGTGTGTGCGTGCTATAATATGCCTTTCCTTTTACGAGAGGGGAAATTCTTTTGGGTATAATGTATGAGAGTATAGTTTTATAGGTAGAATTCATTTGAAGGGTGAATAGAGCGGTTAAGGGCAATAGATGGGAGTTTATGTGAGTACAGGTGTGAAAGGGGCTTGTGGATGTGATTGATATAGTTGAAGAGTAAAAATGGGTGAGGCGAGTGCATTTGAATGGGGAAAACGGAGATTGAGTGGGGGTAGGCTGAGGTTCCAGTGTCTTTAATGGGGTTAAAGTATGGTGACAGAGTGATAATCTAACCTCTTCGGGGTATTGGCACAAATATGTACGTTTAGCTTTTTTCAAATTCTGATTATTATAAGTTAAAAGAAAATTGGAATTGTTTGAAGAATTATTTACCATAGAATCCCCCAATAATAAAAAAAGAACCTCATCGAATATGACTAGCTTATTCTACTTTATAATCACTGTTTCGAAATCATTGCAACGTTAACTTAAACTTAAAAAAAATTCGTCCCCGAAGAGGTTAAATTTTCCGGTAGTTGGAAGACTTATTGTAAACATAACCCCGCAGGTGCTTAATTACCTACGTTACCTCTAATGCACGCAAATAAGTCAGATGAAATATTTGTACATGCTGTTTACCTTGGAATTCTCAATTAAAACTAAAAAATTTCTTCTTTATCTACGAATGACGATATTAAAAATATAAAAAATCCTTTCCGTTTAGAAATTCACCATTTTATACAAAGTTACAATGGGGTTTCTTTGTTCTGAAAATGCACTGCTATGTTTGCAAGGTTACCGATGAAAGCATACAAGAAATGCGAACAAGTACTTTCCACATAGACATTTCAAATTGTAAATATAATTCTTCACCTAATTCCCATGTATAAAGCTTCACACCATGCATCCGAAATTTCCATATGAAATTAAAAAAATGAAGAATGTTACTAAGTACAATTCCTTCGCGGTTATTTTTCAGATTCGTGGAACACAAAATCACTCGGATTCAAAATTTCGAGACTGCACAAGGGCCGAAAATGTTCAGCGAAAGTCCGGCGAGATAGGAAATTCAATAACTTCTATGATTTCTACAGGATCACATGGGAAAATTTAATATAAATTCCATCTGTTATTTCGAGGGACAAGGGAAGAAGAAAAATCTCTTTCGGTGGGCAGCGAATTTTCAATTAAAGGATGCGAGGGATTCGGGTCACGGATGCACTGAGTCCCTCCATAGGTACGTGTATACTGGGACACTAGAGCAAAATAAGGTGGACAAGCATGGGAGCATACCATGTGGTCTGGCAAAGCGTCTTCTCGCTACCAATTTTCAATCCTATCCGCCATAGTGGTCTAGCAAGCTGGTCGTCGGTGAAACGGAACGAACACGAGGGTTATTGTTTACGCAAGGACGAGAGAGGATGCGGCGTTGTATCATGCAAGCAGCCTAAGCAACAACGAGGCACAGAAGTTTCACAGATAGACACAGGATAGAGAAAAAGACAAGAGCGAGTCGGCGCGTGGTGCGCCCACGTTTTACCTACTTTATCGCCTCCCACGTCTCGCTGTCAAAGGTCTTCACAACCAGCAGCTCGAGGGCGTAATTCACAAAACCGTACTGCACATAAGACAGAAAAAAGAACAGAACCATACTTTGGCGCGTGATCGTGTGAAGGAACATCGGCGAACGTCAACTATAAACATGACCGCATGATTTACGAGCGAAACCAATCGGTTAGTCACTGATACACGCGATTACGAACGACGTCCACCGGTTGTCAACACGTCCAGTCGGTTGTCTGCCATGTCACAGTCCGTTTCCTCGTCAGTCCTTCGTCCCGAACTGGTCCATCCAGCGTCGTTTTGATCAAACGTACCATGATGATCGGTGAGAAGCGGACTGGTCAAGGCTTCTCCACGTATCATTCCATTCTAATTGCCATGGGAGCCGTGTTTACCTCGTGCACACGAGCGGCGTACTGGAAAGTCGGCCTGCCGTTCGTCGGAGACGATAAGTATCGATTTTCTGCCCTCGCAGCTGCGCCACCTAGATACAACCCTGTTACCCGTCTTCTGCTCGCCCTCCACGCGCCTCCTACACCCTTTCCGCTGCCAATCCGCTTTGCTGCTATCCTCGGCCTGGCATCGACAGGGATATTACTCGTCGGATGAATACTTAGA
Source organism: Eufriesea mexicana (assembly GCF_001483705.2). Classification (NCBI taxonomy): domain Eukaryota; kingdom Metazoa; phylum Arthropoda; class Insecta; order Hymenoptera; family Apidae; genus Eufriesea; species Eufriesea mexicana. Next base: position 301,958 of record NW_016908289.1, on the reverse strand, counting down.
AGGCCTGGAAGACTAACCGGAGAAAGCTCCAGTCCCTTCTTCCAACCGGACAATTGTCGTTTCTCTCTTTCTTATATTCTATCCTATTCTACGTTCCGATCATTCGTTTTAAAATTGGAGAGGCAGTCTCGTGAGTCTCAGACCCTCTATTATGTAGGGTATCAAGAGCGTGGAGTGTAGCGTAGGATCGGGTACTCTGGAGTAGCAAGTGAAAACTGTGTCTTGGTAGGTCTATTTTATTCTTAGGCTGGACAAAACTGTGTTAAGACTCGAAAAGGGTCAACGTGATCAAGAGTATTTATAGCTTATGTAGGATGAGTGAGTAATGCAGCGGCGTATGAACTGTCTATGAATTTCCAATAGTACGAACGAGCTGCTTTTTGCAATGCTGGAGACAGAGCGAGACAGAACTCTCGACACGCGTGATTCGTCACACGATAAAAATATACACAGATTGTCTTTTAATCCAACAAAAGATGTCGCGATTGTATTAATGAGCAACGCTTAATTGCCTGGTAAGACAGAGCACTTACAATACCTCAGTTTATAATGTATACCATTATTCGTGAAAAGGCGCTACTACTATCTCATCCACAGACTGAACGAAAATCGGCTTAAGATTTGAATTTGAATGATACGTCTATATTATCCTTAGGTTGGATGAAAACTGTGTTAGTACACGAAGGTTCTACACAATTTAATAATACTTGCAGGTCGAACTCTGCGCGATCATTCATAAGAAAGAATCAAACAGACATGTATGTAGAATTGGAATGAGTATAGCTTTGAAAGTGTCGGGAGTGTTTGAACTTAGAACAAAGAGGATCGAATGGATGTGTATGATAGAGCCCAGTACGATAGGAAGTTAGTTTATGAGTGCGGCATGTGTTTGATGTGCCTGGTCCACCGAGGTTGCGGGGAAAGAGGCATGATTGGGAAGGAAAGCGTGAGTGTGAGGAAAGGACAGAGTGAATGGTTTAAATAAGGGTGCAGAGGCGCAGGCAAGTCAGTGTGCTTGTCAGTGTATCAGCCTGAGTATGTAAGAATGTTCAAAGTCTAACAGTTCAGTTCAAGACATTTTATAAGAGTCAGTTTAAGAAAGATCAGAAAAGCGTACCCATAGCGTATCTCTCTTATTTTATTCTATTAAGAAGCCAACAATACTATCTTGAGTCAGTGTACCCAAAATCCGATCTTATAATAAATTTTAATCATAATCCAACTTCTCCTAGTTCACGCCAAGCATTGTGCATATCCATCGCTCCTGCAAAAGCAACCCATATAAACATTTGTACTCCTCCAATGTGAGAAAATCGATCGACCAGGTCAAGCAGAATCTCCGAACAACTCACGTGTCTAACCCACATCCACTAGCAACCGTAACTTATCCACACGAGAGACAACAGTAGCACGAGGTACGTATAACGCTTGGCAATAAAGTTGCAAAGATTTCCACGTAATCAACGTGGCGGAAAGCTCACGATCTTCCGATTCCGTGTATCGACTGAACCGGAATCGCCCGATGGCCAAAAATCATCGAGCAAAGAAACTTCCTAGCCGGATGTTCCATCCGGGTATCCCATTAGCGAGCTTCCTGGAGACGGTATCGAGGGTCGTTCGGGGATTTCGGACGGAACATCCGAACTGAATGAACAGCGGGCTGAGTTTCGCCGTGAAAAACAACGATCGGGGTTCGAAAGGCGGCAGCAAGTCGGGGCAACAGGTTCAAGCGGATTAACTTCGTATTAACGTAGGGCGCAGGAAATTGGAGCGCGCTATAATATTCCGGTCGGACGATCCGCACTGAGAAACGGCGACTTTGGGACGCGGCCGGGAATAAGCTCGGCTTAAATTGTAATTAGAAACGAAGGCAGGAATTCGTAGCGCTTCAGACGCCTCCGGAGCAGAGCTTCCGTTGAAAGCGTCTCCGACGGATACTATTTTCGTGGCCCGCGCGTCGCAATCGTTCGACGTCGGATTCCAAGAAACCGGAAATTACCAACGCTCGGTGCATCGAGGTACGGCTTCGTTAGGCGAATCGCGTCTGTTATCATCGCTCACTGTCATCATCGAGATATGGAAGTGCATTAGTCTTCCAGGCAAATCTGATTCTTCGCTTGGCTTGTAACTGGCTGGAATTGAATTACTGTTTGGCTAATTTTTTGAATTTTGGAAATTGTTTTGGGAACACGTTTATCGTGGTCGACATAAACCTTTGTGAGATTTTTCACTTCTGGTTGGATTATTTTGGACGGTAGGAAAATTGTTTTCGCTGTTACATAATTTTGACAAAATTTTCTTGCGTTGAATTTTATGTCACATGCATCTCGTTACATATTTGTATCGTATTAGTAATAGTTCTTGCATATGAAATTTCGCATCTTCTTATTTTTTTTTATTAATTATCTCCAGAGAGTGTAAAATTTCATTTAAAAAGGTGCCCATATTTAAAAATTGATACCTTTTGCATTTTTTGTATCTTGTTAGCATCATATTCAGATCTTTTTAATTAGGTCCACAGAGTGTGAAATTTTTATATTTAGAAAAGGTGTCCTCATTTCAAAATATACTTTGAATTTAAAAAGATATTGAAATCTTTATTACGCACCAGAATATACCATTATGCTTGCCATATGTATAAAATATAGAAATATTCTTAGAAGCGTAACAATCCGGACTGTGCAGCAATATTTAACTGAAGTACCTCGTTTCACGTTACAAATTCTCTTCACGTCTCTAAGCCAATCTCTGTAGTAAGTTATATACCAATACCATAAACGATTCATAAATCCCCAATGCAATTACTTAATTTTTTCATCAAGTTTATCCCGCAGCAACCGCGAGGGATTAAAGCTGTATACCATATTTCCCATTCTCGTGCATACAGAACATCCCAGAACATCTGTGGAATCCTCCACAAATTATACCTAGGAAAACGGTCATAAAAAGCAGCTTAGTCGGGTCTCAAGACCAGACATACGCGTGCACTACACCTGACGATGTCCAAAACCCTTATATACAACCCTGTGCGATATCCCCTAGTCATAAGATTCATTACAGATTCGTTAACTTTCACCGAGATCAGAAGACATGATCTCTGTCACAATTAGCGAAGCAAATTCACTGCAACCCGAATTACAGTGCATATGCACCAGTTGTGACGAACCGGCAGACCTCCAACCAAGATTGACCTATGACCCACAAATTTTGGACTACTTCGTTGACCAGTCCCCACCGAATCCGACGTCTAATCCCTCGGGGAACGTCCGTAGTTCCGTGCTGAAAGACTACAAAAGAGATTTCCGGCGTGGCGAAGGAACTGCGGAAGGATCATTAGGGCAAATGAAAGTTTAACGGAGCTGGTCGTACGAATTCCTTTTTCCGGAGACGAAGGAAAGGAAGTTGAAAATTTCAGCGACCCAGGATGCCACTGGTGTATAAATATTTAAGAAGCAGTCGGAGATCCAGTCAGAGTTACGCGAACTTGATGGCTCGAATCGGGCGTCGACTGTTTAAGGTTGACCTCTTTCCGTAGCGTCGAGAAACTTCCTCGACTACGCGCCATTCGCTGAAGCAAAGTGTCCCAGTAACTGTACTCAACCTTCCACTCTAACGCGGGACAAGCTGACCTCCGGAGTTCGGTTCCTAGGTACCGAGCTCTTCATGAGCAGAGACGGCGTCGCATCCACACAAGGATTCGCGAACAACTCGCGAGCAAAACACGAACAGTTAAGGAACTTCTTGAGCTGCGCGCCATTTTGCGACGGAGAGTGTCTCGGTAACTATTCTCAACGTTTTACTTCATCTCTGCAGTTTGGTTCCCATTAGTTCTGTGTTGGGCTCGCCACTGACCACAACTGTTCCGAACAGTTGTTCGCTAACAGAGGTAACAATATGTACGCATTGGAACTCGTGAATAGCTCGTGAGCGGAACACTAGTAGCCTCAGAACTCGTGAATAGCATCAGCTGATGATGAATCCCATTAGTCTTGTGATGGATCCACTATTAACTGCGACTCTACATGAGCAGATTACGCCAACAGATGTTGCACAGTAGGGATAGCGATATAGACATACTGACAGGCTGCGTCCAATAGTGTCTATTGACGATGATTTGCGTGAATCTCGTGTAGTCTTCCCACAGGCAAAAGTGTCCATGAATAGTTATTTATCAGTAGAAATAGCATCGTATACACATTCAAATTCGTTAATTTTTATAGTGTCCTGTGAAGATGAGTCTTCTGAGTTTCATACCGGGTTCATCACTAACCACAAGTTGTTCGGTAGCTGAAATAGCACAATATCCATGATCACGTGCTATCAGTTCATTAGCAGAGTGCACGTTGAACTCAGAGACACAACGTTGCTCACAGAGGATTCTAGCTGGACTTCTGATGGATCCACCATAAGCCATAATTGTTCTAAGTAGGTTCACCAACGGGAGTAGACATAAACAGACAACTGAGAACTCACAAACAGGTCAGCTAACGTATCACTCCGAAATGACAAGTTCCTCGTCACGAGGGTGTCCATTGTCAACAAACAGTGCGACCCGAGTGTCAGTCTCCCGTATAATCTCACCACCAAATTCTCCTTTCTCTTTTTCGACGATGTTTTCGAGCAATTGGCCCGATATCGGACGACCTGGGCCTCGGCGTCGACATACTTTGTCCCGAAACTGCCAGATGTTTACCTTCGCAGCTGTCGCGCGGATTCAAAGATGAACAAGCTATATCGAAGTTGCAATATTGGTATGTAGGGCAGCCGGGGGAATCGCGGAGACCTCGTCCCCATTGTGAAAGGCCAAAAGGGCAGGGTGCAACATACACCTCGCGTGATCTCGGGAGAGGATGAATCATCCTAGCCGGAAATCGTAATCTACATCCTTCTTCGTTGAAATGTCGTTAGGTCTCTTGTTAACCTGGTCCAGGTGTACCAGAGTCGATTGGCGAGACTTCTTTTGTCGCCTATCGAAATGTATTACGAATTATCACGATGTTTCTTGGTTTGGGTACGTCGAGGATGTTCGCTGAGCCATGAAGGGGGAATCGAGGCCCACCTTCCGAGTTTCGTACGTGTTTCAGCGTTTATCGTGCAGAGGCGCGTTGCTCCGAGGGGTACGATGAGATAAGGAGAATACTTCTCGACCCGATAAGGCGAGTTAACACATTTACAACCCTTGGTATAAAGCAATGTCTTTCCATGTTCGCGGAATATCTCTATCGTACATTCGGTCATGCGTGATAACTTTCTGGGATTATATGTGGAAGGGTAAAGGTGGTATTTGTAAGTAAATTCCTCAAATTTCGTGCAATAGCTATAAGTGATTTGAAAATTTGTCTTTTCTTCGTTGGAGTGGTATATATGACAAATGAAGATAAATGGAAGATCGTTTTTTGAATGAAAATATATACTTAGTCTATACAAAGTATTATAAATTTCCAGATCAATCTATTAGGAGGTGGTATGGGATGACAGGAAGAAACATTTTCTTGATTCAATTAGTGTAATAAATAGGTAATTTATCAATGTCAGATGATATACAATAAGCTAAGAAAGATGAGCTAATATTTCAATAAGGTGGAAGCAAGGCAAACCAATTTTCCTTCAGAAAAGGACAAATTAGAAGCTGCTTTACAGTTTTTGATAACTATGAACAGTTATATCTTTAAATTCTCTAATTACAGCATTCTCTTATCAATTTCTTTGTTGGCAACAATTTCTTAGCGAAACTAACAACGGCGTTTGAACTTTCCCAATTTTCCAATTGAGAAACTGTCTTTATTTTCTCCTGTAAAAATATCCTAGTAGAAGCTAAATCTAGGAGCATGAAAGTGTAGGCTTTTTCCTTTATATTGTCCCAATAAATGTTGTTCTGCCGCCTCTCCTCGCAAAGATATTACCGTTCAAATATTAACGTAATATAGATTAAGTTTTGCTGTTCGCCGTAAGTCGAATAATCCTTCGGTGTTACCTCTGAATCGCCTTGACCAAGCCAAAGCTCACGCCCGCCGCCATAGCAAATGCAGGTCTCTATGGGCCATAACGTGGCGTCTTACGCGATCTCTGCCATCATGTAGATGCCGCTGGCATCTTCACCAATGGAGTCATACTCGGAACCGATGCAACTGGCAAGATTTACGAGGCTCGCGACCGGCGGGTTATAAGCTAAGATATAGTCCTCTATCGAGGCCAGTGTTTGCTCGTAAATGCATGGAAATAATGGGCGTTATATAATTGCTGGAACATTTACGAGCGGCAAGCTTTACGATCCGTGTGTCGCTGCGAGCAGAAGCAATCGTATCGGCTGTCAAACGGAACGCATAGCCATCGACCGTCAAGGGATTAAATGGCTCCGTGTGATTCAGGGGAGTACAGGCCAAGCGGTGGGGTACGATAATCAAGGTCGACCAGGCCCTTCCACCACCTACCCGCGCACAATGAAGAATCACAGTTCGATTCTTGGGGGATGATGGCTTGCAGCGAAGGGAAGAAGTTCCCTCGTAGATCTCCAATATGTCACAATATCGTCGAAGATGGGTTTGATCGGCGTAAAAACACAGATGCGAATCCTAGATCTGTCGCGACATCGTCGAGCGTTAATCCGAGCAGCAATAGCTGCGGGATACTCGTTAGCGATGATCGCTAAAATGTAGGAGAGATGCACTGACGTCCCGACGTTGAAGTCTGTCGAGGTTTCCAATGATGCTGCGTTGTGTCGAGAAATGAACAAGGAGGAAGCAGTGTCTGGTATGTATGTTGGATTTTCAAATAGATTTCAGAGGAAGTACTTGGCATAAATTGATGGTTCCGATTTATAAACCGATTTACATGGCGAGTTTCTAGTCTCTGATGATGTGGAACATAATTTTCTGAATTTTCTATTGACCTTTCTATTTTCTACTTTTGTAGCTTTTATGTAAATTGCATCAAACGATGGATTAGGTATCCGTAGTGCTTTTATTAACACTAGAACCACCGGTCTGTAATGAGTACCTAAATACGGTATACTGCATACTCTCAGCAATTGTAAAGACAAGAAGCCTAAAACAAGTTATTTTGACACCTTTGATAACGTCAGTGTTAACGTATAATTTCTAGAGTCTTATCTGTAATAATTTTTGAACATCTCAGTCGTCGTCATTGCTATTCAACTAATTTTTGCTTCCCTTCTCTGGTAATCCTATGAATATTAATATTCGCTTAATTATTAATCGTTTACCTCTGATAAATTGTATATAAATCACCTTCGGAGATAGGTTCAGGCCTGGATCTTGGTCTATCAAATGTTCCATTTGAACCTGGTCGCAATTTCCTGAAATGTAGGCTATGTAGACTGAAACTAGGTCGAAATATAATCTCATAGACCTCCAACATGTTCCGATTCCATCGACAATGGAACAAAATGACAATAATCAGAAACGATGATCAGTGTCATACATACAAAATTTCTTCCTCATGCCTCATACATGATCTTATCTCTAACCTAACAAACGTTATAGTTCGATGTCGAGGACAATCTCTTGGATGTATCTTCCACTAATATCATCCACTACCAGTACCACCACTAACACCATCCACTAATACCTACCACTCCTGTGGCAGTAACTGACACACGATTACGTTCATTAGCGACTCATGATCTTTCACTATATTATTTCACCGATAAGCTTTCAATTCAGATCGCCATATAAGATAATACCAATCAAAGAACTAAACAATTTTCAGAGATTCTTTTGTCTGAACTACTATAGCTTCATCGAGACATCTAAACGCAATTAAGTACAAGCAACTTATGGAATTTAAATTATGGTTAGAGTCTAGAATTACATAGTCTAGAATTACTCGGTAGAATTGCTTAACTTATCATTAAGCATAATTAATTCTGAGAACTAATTGAGCCTCGAGTAGAAAAGCCAATGGTCCAAAAGTCTTCTGAAGTCTTCTCATTCAATCGGATCTGTTTACAAATTACTTCACCTAAGCGTGAACTTGGCGCAACTAGTGACACTTGACGATCGTGGTTCGATAGTTAGCGAAGTTCCCATCGGCGAAATTCGCGAACGCGTTCGATATCTGTCGAGTCACGTACTTGATCCCACAACTCGTCTTGGATCCTGGGTTCCTGGTCCCTTCGATGCCCGATCAAACAGACCGAGTAGATAAGCAGTTCGAAGCGTTATCCCCTTCATAAAGCATCGATGTGCAATTATTGGACGAACCTTGCAGCCAGTTACGAGGGGACTCTCGCGACTCTCTTTCTTTCTCTCGCCCTATGTCACGTTGCCGAGTGATTTATTTACGAAAGAGTCCCATACTCGTCGTAAAAGCTCAGCTCGTACTTTTCCAATCGAACGTTCCTTCCGGTCGCATGCAAATTTGCCTGCCACTTAGCGGACGCACTTGCTACGAGTAACAGAGACATATGATACATCAGATCCATTCGCGGCCCCGCTATGGAAATTTAATACTTTTAGGCGGACATGAATGACGTTCTCGCGGGGTAACGAGGATGTATGGCGAATAGGGGTTAAGACAGAGACGGAACTTGGATCCAGAAAAATAATCCTTCCTCTTTTCTCTTTTCTTACTTTAAAAATTTTTGCCGCATGAACGATGAGATAATCGTGGACGAAGCTTCGTGTGTGAGGTAATTAGGTTTGGTAGGGAAGATTTTACTCCGTTAGGAATTTAATGGCACTTCTTGTATGGGCTTGAGAAACTGGGATAATAGTACGTTATATCTTTCACGTTTATGTAGAAGTTTTATTTGCATTTCTGCGGGTAGTTTAGGGGTTTCAGTGAATCGTGGTTGATCGTAGTTGGACAAGTTTTAACTAGTTTTGACAAAAACCTTATATTTTCCAGGTTTGTTGAATTATTTCGATATCTGTGGCTTGCTATCTCCCTAACTATTGAAGATCAGAAAAGATGTTTTATATGGAAGTTAGAAGATAGAGTATTTAGATTCCTTTTTAGTGGGACTGTACATTTTCACAGTTTCAATTCTGTCACGTCTCTCAAGCTGAACTTATCTGTGTAGGTGACGAATATCTTAAAATAATAATTTTTTTAGTAATAACATAATTTATGATGTGTTGGTAATAAATGATCATGTTTTAGTCCCATGATGGCAGGATGCGAATCATTCGCACGCCATATTTAGAATAGCTATTAATAGTAGTCATAAAGACAGTTATTTTTGTGTTACATTTATAGTGATACTCATAAACAACATACGCTAACAAAAATCAGTATTATTTCAACGGTGTATTATAACAAAACAGATAATATTTCATTTATTCTATATTATCCAAAACTACTATTATTTCAGTAGTAAAAGTTATTAATCAAGTTATCTTCATTTTGGATAACCTATGCTTATGTGGAGAGTTTGTTATGGTACATAAAATTTTCCAAACCGAATATGGTATATTAGGTATTAATAATAATACATGCAGTAGCGTACAAATGTAAACATTAGAGAAGCGAACGCAGAAGAAAGTTCTACGAATATGTATATCTTAGGAAGCAATGACGAGCGAAGAAAGGGAGAAGGCACGTGTCGAAAGCGATTTAAGAGACCTGTAAACATCGGTTCGCGGATTTTATTGCCGGGCAAGTAAGTAAAATTTCCAATACGCCACACGTCAGACGATAAAATGCGACTGTGCGTTGTTGTGTGTAGTTATAAAATATCTTGAAATGGTCATAAGTACCGATTTTATTCTAGTAGTCATAATTTTCTAATTTTATGTATCCCCTTTTCGAGAGGATATATATCCCCCTTTATCCCGCTTTACAACCCTAATATCTTCTACGCATATTTTAAAAATGAGATTGCGTGTATTATATACGGGTATATTGCGAGCGAACCATAATGTATAAATCAAAGATTAATATCGTAAGACGTATGTTCACTTTCGTTACGATACACAAAGCATTAAGGAAAAATAGTTTGAGAATTTACGTAGCTGTATGGAATATTTACTGCTAATAAAATTTATGTATACTGCAAACTTCGAGAAATTCATATTTATAATATACAATAAATTTAGATTTACCCGAAATTTAAAATTACAGGGAATGTCGTGGTTTGCGAGATTATAATAACGCTGGTGTACTACAGAAATAATTTTCTACAATATTTTTCTAGTAATCATGCAACGATAATGAAACGAAACCAAGTTCACTGGAAGATCTTCTTCTTAACTTAATCAATCAGCACCATGGATAAAATATACGATGTTATACGAATGATTATCAGGTAAAAAGTTCACTTCGAACCTTTCATGCAAATGAAATGACGAAGTTACAAAGTGACAAGATGTTCTAGATAACGAAGGCAAATACATCGCTGATTAAAAAGGTAAGCTGACATAAATATTCCATGAAAGAAAAATTAATTAAATATCAAATTAATATCTCCTCTCCTGCATCAATAATGCGACACGCGACAACATCATAAATTCCTAAATTAACAACATCTATTTTATCGCATCCGCAGCATGCAATAATCTATTCATTTCTCCCTGGCTCTATAGAACCTCGATATTTCCCAACAAAACAGGCTCCTTAGTCCAAGAGCCTGATACAAGAGTCAACACTGATTGCACTTCTTTTGCTCAGCTCATCAGACCCACCAAACGAATCCTCGAGCCAGCATCTCCGACACCCACACAGTCCCACCAATGGAATCTAAATCACCGATCTTCCACTACCTGCAAGACCATCGTCTTCACGTATTTCCACGTGAACACCTGTACCGTCTTTGGTAACAAGATAATCAATAGAAGCGAGGCACTCGTTAAGTGGACATTATGGCGGGAAGCTGCGAGGTTGGTCGCGCTGTTGGCAGACGCGATAACAAATTGCGAGGCCGTGAAAGCGCGGCAGCAACTACTTTGCATCGCGGATCTGATGGGAACTTAAAATTGGAAAGCCGAAGGCACGCGGCGTGCTTTCATTGATCGATTCATTTCAAGTACGAAACAAAATTATCCGCCTCCTTCGCTTCCACCCTGCCCACCCCAACCATTGAAATTAATTAGTCAAGGACGTCCTCGTAATTTGGATCCATCCGACCCTCTCTACCCGGCAAGATGATGAATAGCGTTCCGGAGTTAATTAAAAATACCGTCACGCATCGAATATCGATGATTCTCGTCGACGTGCCCGTCCTGATGCTCGCCTCCGTCCGCTTTCGTTTCGTTTTCACGTGCTACCACAGAGGCCTGCACAGTCCGGGACATCCGGATAATAACGATGAAATGACCGACGTCATTGAATGCTCGTGGATATCCTCGCATAGCAGGGGTTCTTGGGGTGGGTAGTCTAATAGAAAAGTAATATCATGGCAGAGTATAAGGTTAAATGAAAAATTGGTTGGCCGAGGTGGGACTCTGTCATGGATCCGAGGGATTAGGGTGTAGGTATTTTTATTTCCCTGTATTCCGTTTATCGAAATGACCTTTAGATTTTAGGAGAAATAGATGTAACATCAGCGTACGAGGAAGTTGAATATGTATTTGGATCTTTGGAGAGGCTGATCTGGGCTCAGTGGACGAGACAGGCAGAATGTGAATGAGGAATTTGGATATAAAATTCTCTCTCTCCCCTTCTTTGTTTCTTTTGCTTTTTGCAGCATCTACGTTTTAGAACAGACAGTTTTAGACGTAGTGGATGAAGCAGTTGAAATATGCATGAAAAAATTGAATACAAGTATCTCTTTTTTTTGCATTTGAGTTTTAGAATAAACGGCACGCAAATAACTGAATGAATTTGTAACATTCATCACCTACGCACACCTTTATGGAATATAACCTAGTTGTACATTCGCAATGCCGCTTGTGTTCTACAATTTTACTGCACCATAGCGAAGTTGTGCACACCGTGTACAACAACGCTAACTGTAACCTTCCTCCATGTTTATTCCAGACCAGTTAAAAATCACTTGTATCAGTATTAACTCATTTTTCGTTTGTTTACATAACGCGAGACATATGAAAAACCCGATAAATTATTTAGCACGTCTCGTTATAATGAAGTTAATAATTGTTGTAACTGTTAATTGATATAATCTAGCAGCTGGACACATATTCAGTGGTCGTGGAGATACCTTCCTGAAAAAATTTTTGTAGTTTCCAGTAATGATGCAAGTCGCAGCTAGCAATATTTACAGAGAAATGACTAAAATATAATAAATAATCCCTTTGAGGAATATTCACAAATTGTATGTTCAAAGGGAATCATATATTTCTGTGGAAAGGCATGTCTGCGTCCCCTTCTTCAATCATTCACAAACACTTCCCTTCCTGAAACACTTTGATGAATCATACAAGATATTAATTAATATTACACTCTATCCATCTCTATCTCTTCCTTCAGTTAATCAAAGAATTATCTAAGACTGCTGAATGCACCCAAGAAGCTCTTCACAGGCTTCGAAATATCAAATCTTTAGCTACTTACACAACTGCATTTTTCAGTCCAGTAGAAGCTTCGTAATTCCTCAGCGTATAGCAACCACGCTAATAACAACGTCTATATTACACACAATGAAACGAGTAACGAAACGGATAACAATAACGAATACACCAACGACCACTTACACGAAACACGATGAAACGGAGCCTGATCTTTGTACAGCTGGAACCTCGATGGTTATTGATTACGTATCGGCCAGGATGAGTCTAGATTCCGGCTGGTCCCTTGTCAATTTTTATAATGAAACGACATGGCTCCATCGCTGGAACGTGATCACGTTAGGCCATCCCAGGACGACCATCAATTTTCCTCTTCTATGATCTTGTCGGACGGTGAAGATTAATGTCGACTTTCGCGGCTTTTTTCGATTCTTTCTGGCCGCCAGTCCAGCCGAGCGTTCCCATTACGTTCCCGACCTACTGCTTTGCCTGAGACGATTAGGCTCGCAACTCGATTGAAGTTCAATGTAAGTGGATCGATCGACACTGGTTCAACGCTGTCGTAAGCCGCGCTTCGGTACCATCCGCGGTCGAACGTTTTATTTCCGCTCGATCGAAAATCGGACGATGGAAGAACACGGCTGAGGAAACCTCGAGATTCCATGGGAAATACATAGGCCGGATTCTGAATCTGTCGCGTGGATCTGGAAGATATGGTTTTGCGAAAAAATATTGTTAAGATAACGTATGTCATGTGTTAGACACACAGGCAAAATGAAGTTGATCACTTTGTACTGTATTTATTATAACTAACTATGTACTGTATATAATATACTATGTACCGTATATTACCTGTGTTTAGTATTATAATTAATTGTATATGATTTATACTAATATTTATATTGAATAATTAAACAAGTATTTGTTATAATTAGAGAGTGAAAATTGTATCAGTACTTACACAAGTAACTGTATCCATTGCTATGGTAGCCAAATTCAGCAAATGCGTTCTCCAATATTTTCTGATAGATTGTTATAAGTACAGATGTCTTTTAAAATCTTTACTGTCATATACGAGATATGATATAGGTGATAATATATATATGAATGTAATAATGTACATATTCGAATTTGTGAATATTCTAATACATGTAAAATACCTGTTAAATTAAAATTTATCAAGATAAGATAAATGATTTTGCACTATTACTGTGTTATTAGCTGCTGAAATTGATCAAGTTTACAGTAAGTCTAAGGTTAAATGCGTTGGCACCATCTTAAATGTCCTGACACCATTGAACATTAACCTAAATGGCGAAGGCTGGTGAAGACTAGCCGAAGATTGTACGAAGTTTCTAATACAGACGTGTACATATGAATAATTGATTGTGACGATTGAAAGGTCACACGTAGACTTTTCTTCGAAAAAATTTATAGGTTAATTGGTCTCAAAGTCGTTGTCCAGAATTTTCGATATTCCAGAATGTCACGAAGTATAGAGAATACAAAAAACCCAAGAAAATTCGCATACTATGTTTTATAAGAAATAAACGTCTTCGTATCGCGGTAGTTAAACAACTGTAATCAATTATGGCATCTTCCAACGTTAATTTCATTTCATTAATTAATATACATTCATTTTATATTATAAACGTAACAGAGATTTCTCGAATATTCGGAACAAATATTTTATAATATAAAACTCAGGAATCTTTCGAGCAGAGAAATTTACCAAATTAGTTGCCATTTTTATTATCGAAGCATTTCATATTCCAATATTTGATATATACCATAAAGGAGAAAATTTTTTTTTCATCGACGTAAGATACGTAAATACAAGTATCTGATAAATCAGGATGTCCAATCGAAGCGGCAATTAAGCGGGGTTTGGAGATAATCGCAGGGAACTCAACATCGCTGCATACGAGTAAATATTCGAATACTCCACTTTCAACGTTTCCACGTAGAATTCCAATATATCGTAATACAATCAAATAAATAAATAAAATCCGCCAATGATCATGAGAGTCTCTTGGCAGAAGAGGAACGAATAAATCTGTACTCCAGAGGCAGAGTGTATAAAAACCACTTTTCTAGAAAATAGCATTTCGCATTTTCTGCCTAAAATGATTTATTTCCACGCATGCTGAAAAGATCGTTTAATTCTTCAGAGAGTTGTGTAGCATAACATCAAATACAAATTTTAAACCTGGTATGTTTAGACCTAATTAATTATAAATCTAATTTTAGATTTATTCGTATTATTCTTCATATTATTGTAATATTCATTTATTAAATTGATACACGATTTTGTTTCCGAACAATGAAATAATAAATATCCTGTTTTCATTGAAAGAATTAAGAATAAAACATTGGAGATAATAAAATGTTACTTTTGCCAATTAGCAGAACCTTACCATATATCTTGACATTAATTAGAGAAACTTTGTCAAGATTGTTCATCGCGAAAAACACTTGACATTATTCGACATTGTTAATATTCATTTCCGCTCAACGGAGATTTAACGAGAGAAATTCAAGATGGAGACCTCCGTTATGGCGCGAATTTCGTTCGTGACTGAGTATCGCAGAAAATCGTCTGATCATTATGATATTGTGATTTGACGAATCCGATAATTGATGCGCTGTTGGAGATTGCAAAAAGTTCCTCGGTCGGTGCTTCGATACAAACGAAGTAGAGGTCGAGGTTTATCGATACCTTAACTCGCAGTTAATTAATAAGAAAGTGAGTCGCCAGTTATCGAATCGCGGGGGTGCTGGGTGCGAATTGCTTCTTCCGCTTACACCTCGTCGGATGCAATGTCCTCGATTGGAACTGTAGCGGAATAAGCGACAGAAATATTTTAATATATTCCATTAGCGAAATGGAACGAGAATGAACGCATCGAAACTAACCAACGGGAAGTATCAAAACTCTCCAGCACGGTGTTTCATTAAATAATAGTATTAACCAATTGACAAGTTCAAAGTTGCAGAATTCTACTGCATAAACAAAATTTACAATCCTGCGAATAGTGGATTGAATTTCTAATATTATTGATATACCGTACAAGTGTTCATTAATTTATTATTAAATGAACTAAATGCCATTGTCCTAAATGCCATTCCTTTGTATTTTTATTCTTATGTATTTTGGAATAATTAAATGAATAATATAATATAATAATAATAATTATGATTATTAGTACCATAAATATGTATTTGGTGTATACACGCACATACAATAAATACCAGTTCATACTGAGGAAAAAACGAATAGTAATAATAATAATAATACAATTCTAATAATATAATAAGAATAGCAATAACAATAATATATTATTAAGATATATTTAATATATTTATATTTAACATATTTAATAATAATATTTACTATATAAATACATTGAATACATTAATGTATTATTGATTATTATTGAAAAAACAAATAAGATACGCAGTTACATTTATTTTATCACTATAAATTCTTACATTATTATGCAACAGAATTTATCTTTAAATTTTATAAACTTACCAAATTTCATCAATAATGTAACTTCAACTATTCTGTAAGAAAGCCCTGGTACACTCCGCACTGTCACGTACAAAAGCAAGAAAAGTGTGTCGAGGTTAGAACTGCGTTGTTTTGTCTCTGTGTAGCCATAAAAACCACGTTGGATCACGTAACCCACCAACAAAGTACGTTACAGTAACGTAGACCCATGGGTAATTGAAAGAAGTAAAACGGACTAACGGAAACGAACGTCGAAGCGACAATGAAAACACTAAACTGTAATACTTACCTCGCAGAGCTCGCATAAACGTAACAAGTCGACTGCGGTGTTTCCCGCCAAACCGATCCTCACTCGTCGCCACGCGCTCGTTTGTTCTAACCTCAACAACAGGTATCTTCCATGCATGATTTACGATTCCGTATGCTTCTCGTTCTCGATTCACGCGGAGAGACCGATTGAAATACCACCAACCGTCGACTTATCATCCAGATAGAACACCTCGAATCACGTTATCCACGATACGATGTCGTGCAGGCGAATCACGCGATTTCCATGATCGATATTCGCCATCGAGCAGAAGCGACGCGATAAAAATGCGAAACTCCGTGTCATTTGCACGCAACGAAATTGTTTCGTGAAATATGAAAGTCTGATGCGGGCTGAAACGTAGCCAGTTGTTCGAAGCAATATCGCGCGAGTGTTTCTACTCCGTGACGCATGCTGTCGTGCAAAAGAACGAAACGTAACATTGCACGCTGCCTGCGTGATATTTACCGGCAACTCCGATAGATGGCGAATAACATGACGCGATATTTGTCTCGGTAATACGGGTATATTTCGGTCTGATGCGAAGTAAGATAATCTGTATTTTATTTCAGCTACATATTTTTAAAGTAACGTGTATTATTTTTCTTCTTTTGCTGTTGAAGTAAGATGGATATATAGGGTCATAGACAGTTATAGATCTTGTGTATAGGTTATATGCACTGAAGATGTATATAAAATTATGTTAGGATACATTAAGCATAGACAAAAAGCTTATAATCTAACAAAATAAATTGGCATTATATTGGTGCTTCGCATATGTCGAATATTTTAATATATAGTAAATTACATGTATTGTAAGGAAACATAAGAATAGAATAATTAATATGGTATAATAATGAAAGTACTTATATAGATGTAAGTTTATTGCTGTTATAAAATGTAATTTCTTCCCGTAAAATTATGGTGATACTTTGTATCGCGCAATATTTAAATTTCCTTCTACCCATCACCGTATATGAAAAATTTGGTGTGTAAAAATAAATTCAGAATAAAAATATTAAAATCATTGAATCTCGTGGGGCAAAAATAAAAATAGTAACAATATGTACTAATAAATTATGTAACATAATAGATACTTCAATTTCAATGTCTCTATTGCTTCTCCACTCATATTCATTACGAATCATCCTACAAAGTATCACAGTTTACGGAATATTAAACATAACCTATAAAATTATTTATCATCTTACCGGTACTTACAAAGCAGTGGAAAACGGTCAACAAAGATTTGAGACGAAATAAAAAGTATTTACACGCGTTCAGTCATTACTCCATCCCGTGTGCAAATTTTTATTCTCATTTGATTGCATGTCGAGCGATGTTTATATCCCAGTTTCATCGAATCGGGAGTACACGCCGCGTATTTACCTCCGCGCGTGAATTTTTTCCAGAGCGAGCTCTAATCGCGATATTTCACCGCCTCCGCGCCGATTTCAATAAAACGTCCGTTGGAATTTCATTATACGCTTTGTATGCCGTGGCGAGGGGCAAATAATCGCGAAACGCGACTGCGGGTTCTACACCGTCCGGTCGATCGTCGATGGAAAATGGCGTCCTCGCTGTAATAAGTCCCAGGGCTCCTGGTTCATCCGAGCCGACGTGGTAGCAGCCACTGATAGCGTGAAGGTGTTAGGGTAACGGGGAATAAGCGTCGCGACGTAACCTTTGCTAAACCTCCGATATCCAATGGGAAATCTTGCACGTTCTTTTGCGAGTTTTTCTCATTTCTCCATCGGGGCACATTTTTCAACACTGTCTGCCATGAGTGCCTTGCGATTTCTCGGCCTGCAAGAAACGCGCGGATATATATCCCTCGTGCTTCCTTCTGTCCCTATCGTGCAATATCCCCGATGCATAGTCGCCATTTAAACGATCGGTGCAAGATTGTAGAGAAGTTGTAAAGTCCGAGGCCGGTAGTAAAGCTAACGTTGTTAAGATAGGATGGCTCTGGGATTTATAAACTCGTAATACCAGCGCAGGTTGAGAGGCAGAAATAACAAGAAATGTAGGTTTATAAATCTCAGGGGTGTATGGTGATTTCACATGTAGAAAGTGTGAATAAATACAGTCGGTAATTATGAGTAAATTTGAAAGAAATTATTTTATTATTTATGTTTTATTAGAATGAAATGTAGTTACCTTTGAAGATGACGATGATGAAATAAATTTGTAGTGTATATGATTTGTTGTTGATGAAAGAGCGTTATAAGTGGCAGATCGATGGTATTTCTTAAGTATACTTGTTAATTGATCTTTGTTGATATTAGTAATGATCTCGTGCTAATACATCGTCAAGCCAATTCTTCTGTTTTCACTCAAAA
The DNA here is from genome assembly GCF_001483705.2 of Eufriesea mexicana. Taxonomy (NCBI): domain Eukaryota; kingdom Metazoa; phylum Arthropoda; class Insecta; order Hymenoptera; family Apidae; genus Eufriesea; species Eufriesea mexicana. The sequence goes on along the minus strand of NW_016908289.1, from coordinate 283,370 downwards.
TGGTGCCAAGATGCTTGTTTACAATATCGAGCGCTCCTTTTTACTTTCTTGGGTAAATATTATAAGCTTCGCAAATTCTTAAATCCCCTTCTGCAACACCCCGTACATTCACCACTTATGTGCGCTACTTAATAAGAGTTTGGAGTCATCGCATGTTAATATAAAGCTACAAAATTCAAAAGATAATTAAATTTAGAACTATCTTAGGTCAAAAAATTTTCGTTAATCAAATTTTATCGAAGGTAATTTTAAATTTTGATATTAGCATTAGCTAACAAATTTGGAAGTGTTCTTTAAGCTTTCACAAAATTTTTGATGGTGTACACAGAAAGTTGTAAAATAGGATGAAATAAAATTGCAATATTGTATCATGTCATTGTAAGATAATAATAAAGGATATTAACAAATAAAATGTTAATACGACCAAAATGTAATTATACGACCAGCAGAATTAATATTTATAAAACATTCATTACTTGGAAACAATAACAACCATATTACACGTTCGCAGGACTTCCGGGTTGAGGTCGCAATAGCTGCAAGCACATTCCGAGAGCTCAGAACTTACCACGAACCACTATGTAACCGCGGAACTCACTTTGGATCATACCAAAGAGGTGATACTCAACTCGTGCCGCCTATAAACTATGGAATCAGCCTTGAACCAGTCTAATATCGTAAGATCAATCCTGGCTCATTCTTGCATAGCGACAATGACAGGGTTACTCACAACATCTATTTAACGTATACTTAAAACTTATCAATTAATAACAAATTAAAATTGTTAATAACAAATTGCCAAGGAGCTTAAATTTATTATAAAAATGAAAAAATCAATAAATTCTTGGTTATTGTAGCAGACACGTCATTATTAACGAAATCGGTAATGATCGTGACTTTCCGTCGATCTTCAGTCGATCGTCAACTGTATATGGATCCCGTGATCGCTTCTAATCTTTTTTGCAAGTTGATCTTCAGACCGGTCGGATCATCCCACTGGGGTAGGTTGGTAGTGCGAAGGGGATAGTCAGAGATCAAGGGTCAATCGTAAAGGTTCAGTGGACAGTGGTTTGCAATCATAGTCTCTAATTTCTGTTTTATAATTTTTGTAATTTTGCTATTCAATTCATATTTTTATTCTTAATTATTTCGTAATAATTTCTTTTCTTTCCTCTTATATTTCATACTTTGTCAATTTTCCGAAATTTTATAGCAAAGTTGTATCTTTTCTCTTTTTTTTTCGAATTATGTCAGCTCCCTCGTACTTGGTACGAATTACCAAGTAATAATTAATATTACCCCGTGATTTCTTGCTATCTGGAAGTCTTAAGTATATTTTATCCAAAGTTGAAGCTAAGAGATGGAAGATAAGGAGCAGAAATGGGTGTCACGGAACAGCCCATGATTAATTCTCTATGCACAGGTATTGTGTGTATGTGTATGTAAATAATATATAACGTCTACACTACATCTACTGCCATTCTAACCACTAAAGAGATGCACATCAAACAGAATTCCCTGGAGTCCTCGCTTAATTGTCTCGCTCACACGTATACACTCTCTAATCTGGCCTCCATTATTGTAGTACTTAACTGGTGGATCTCATAAACGAGTACGAAGAATCGTCAAATTTCCACTGGTGAATCCAATAGCAAACTTCGATTGCATCAGACTTTTCCTGACTTACTTTTGCTCTTTCCTTTTTCCCATTTTCTTGTTACACGAGGGAGAGTAGCATCATGGCAATATCTATACATGATCTATACCGAGATTTCGTATAAATCTCAATTTCTCGTTCGTTTTCCAATGTCACTGAAGTGTTCACTCGTAATCTGGTCTGGGATACGTCGTATCTGTGACTGCAGCGACCCGCTCGCTACATCCTGTTCAAGCCGGGGTTCGAAAACTGTTATGTTATCGATTCTGGTTCTTGAAACGGTTTTAAAGAATAGTTATCTTTTGACTGCTGTTGTAAAGTAGCGAAATCTGTAGAGATATCCATTTCCATTACGGATTTAGTAGCTTTTGGAATATTCGTTTTTTATAGGTTCTGCTCTGGTGCTGTATCAGTCTCTGTTAGGATCTTATGTAAAATAGCGTACACAATAGGCACATACATCAATGCAGTCATATATCGAAGTTTAAAGCTGTCAATGCCATTGCTATCATTTTATAATTTCCCTATATAATATAAAAATGAATATTAAACGATTATTGAACAGCATTACATGTTTACAATCAATGCACGAAAGATCATATGCTTTACTGTTTTGTAATATTAAGTAATATTACCTTCTTTAATATCAAATTTTGTTATAACACACTGCATATAATGAAACAGAATTTTTATACGTAGGCAGCACGGTATTTTTTATCTCTCTTCCGTAATTAACCTGATTTTTTATCAAACGTGTGGTTATCAGTAGCAGATGATGAGAATATTTTAATCAGGATAAAATCAAAAAATTCAAACAGTGTATTAGTAAACTGATGCTTGAAATTAAGAATTAAGCAATAAATTCAAAAAATTCAAAATAATATTTGTGGTTTATCTAAAATTAAGAAAACTTTTCTGTTGTTCGGGAAACGATTAGTATTCATATACTTGCTTTGGAAATCATCTTCATGCAATAGCTATTTCTGCAACCATTTCAACCACTGGTTGAAGAACACCCGACGGCCCTACACAAGATGGAGGCATTTCCGGTTTGTTACCGTTTACGGGCTTCACACGACAAATTTCCCCGCGTCCAGAGATACTCGACACGATAACTAAGCGCGAGATTAGGGCAATCCTTCCGGGCACGGAGATCACCACCACGATTTGGTGAATACAGCACATGTAAGCAATTCGTAGGCAGAAAATACTTTTTGTGGCTTTTGTCCACGACTTCTTCTGCATAACGATAGACACTTTTCGGCTTTCGAGATGGATCGAATTGTTTTACCCCTTGGATATTGTTTCACCATGGAATTGCAAGTGGCTGTTTTCTCCAGAGATTTGGGGCTACTATACTTGCACATCAATTTCCACATACGTAAGTAGATTAGCATCGTGATAATGGTGCAAATAATTCTTTATGTAGAATTTAAACAGTTTCACAGATCCAATATGGAACAAACGATACCTGTATCTAATTAAGTTTCAGATATTATTTTACCTATCAATCTAATCTCAAATTAATCTTGATAACTAAAAATAAATCTGAGAGGAGATATATTTGTTTCTAGAACTTCCAAAGTGGTCAAAATGACTTATTTCGGGTATTTAAAATTTATATTTTCTAGGAAGATACAGCTACATTAAACAAAATTAATTTTGACTCTTATTCAAATAGGAACGTGATTATAATTTATTTTCATCATGTCACTACAACTATTGACATTTGTATATAATATGTTTAGCTATTCACTGTAAGTCGATAATTCTAGTGTAAAAAAGGTATTGTTTAAAAATATTTTCAGAGAAGGTTTTTGATATTATGTTAACAATTTTTTTCTTCTCCAACTTTGCGTATTTCTGTATTCGAAACAGAGCCCTCAGCACAATTGCCTCCCTAGCTTCACTCTCTCTCCCTTTCTCTGTCTCCCTCTTTCTCTATCTGCCGCAGCTGACAACACGTGCAAAGGTAGATGGAGACAGTCTTAACGCGTTGAAACCCATTACAATACCCAAGAGCCGCTTTTAACCGAAACTTAACCGAGATCCGTGGTCCACTTGAATTCGCTGGATTACTCGTAACACCGTTTGTCTCGACATACGCGGTAACGTGAGAGTAATCTTTGTTACGATATAAAACAACATCTATCCCATTCGTATTCCAAGACTCGTAATAACTTGCGTCGAATCCATTTCAACTTGGATTAACTTGTTCCAGACTACCTTCTGTCTGCGTGCAATTATTCAAATCGTATTCACCATGCTCCAAGGGCCCAGGATTCGTCGGGAAAGAGATCGAATTGTTAGCGATGTTACCTTCATATTTAAACTTTGTCGCGAACTCTTGTCTATGGTAATTGGGTTTGGGATCTCTGCTCGATGGAATCGGAATTCGAATGATCTTCGATGAATTTTTCCACTATAATTTGTTCCAATCAGTTCTGTTCTAGAAATGTAATACAGGAGAAATGGGGAAAAAATATTTTTCCATAGAGAAGAATTTCTTCGAGAAATAAGGAAATATTTTTTCATGGATAAGGTATAGATAAAAAATTAGAGAAGGAATACTTTTCCATGGAGAAGATATAAGGAAGAAATATATTTTCATAGAGAATTTCGTCATAAAATGAGGAAAAGATTTTTTTCCATAGGGAAGAGTTTCGTCAAGAATCATTAAAAAAATATGAAAGAAACATTTTTCCCGATACGATGAACATTTTCCTCCATAGAAAATTATCTCAATATCAATTTTTCATTATAGGTATTACTGCATTTGGTCCCGATCTATAGCTGCTAGGGAATTGGGATTCTACCGCAGCGCCATCTCGGCGTTATTGGTACTTAACTTAACTATCGAACTAGTTTAAACGTCTACTCTGCGACTGTGCTTTGGGATTCTATCGAAGTACCATTTTAAAATTATTGATACTTAATTACATAACTACCGACCTATTGCCAAACTGATTATTACCGGATATTTAATTTTTGCTATTATAGAAGGCATAGGACTACTTTTGACAAAATTATCGTTGATTCCAGTTCTGATAGAAACGCGATTATAAGTATTCCTTCGATATGTCATATCAGTTTAATTATTAATATTTATTAACTATCATGGGGAGCTGGAATTGAGCAGATTGGACAGAGCAAAACGGTCTTGTCTAGTTTCATATGCAGTTTGATTATTGATCAAATTGATTGCGCACACGAATCGGATACCAAATAATGCCCATTGCCACTTTATCGTCCCATGGGACATCATTCCAGGTCCGCATAGTGCACATACACGTTCATGATTAGGACAGCATTCACAGTAACAAATCACCAACCTGAGTGATATAATTTTATTACTTATTTTGTGTTTATTATAATTTATAACGTATCTTAAGCGTGAAAGTTCTAATATTTTAATAGAAAACGCATGTGGCTTATATCACTTCCATAATCATTGTTACACATAATAAATGAATGTCGATAATATCGAAACGTTAAACCCTCTTCGACTTAAACTAGTTTCTGCCAGGTTGTAATTTTATTGGACTGTGCATAATCTCTTACAGTTATGGCGTCTTAAAATTTAAGTTTTTAGTAGATATGCTGATTCGACTTCTCGAAGTTCTCCTTGGTGTGAGACTCTCCTTTGAACTTCATTCGACATTACTATATAGAGATGATATTCCGATGAAGGGTTGGAGTGGGTTCCTTTTTAAGTCCGTTAATAAAGTTAGTAAAACTTCTTCGATAATAAATTAATACTGTTTATTGTTACTTCTGAAGAGTTATTCGTATTAAAGTCTTAATACTGTTATACAATGTAGTTTCCTGCAGACGCTGTTTTGAATTAGAGACCAGCTCACGCTCTTCGACTCGCTCAGTTGCATACAAGAATTTCGACACGAACGATACATCTTCCTTGATGAATAAAGTATAAGTTCAGAATTAGGTATACGATGTCGTTCTTTTATAATAAAGGAAATCCAAAATTACAGAACGATCCTTTTCCGTTTAGGGTCTTTAAGCTCACGATACTATATACACAATTATGATTTATGTGCTCGAATTTTCAAATACAACGTATACATGTACATACAATATTAGCAGAGAATATCGTTGTGAGAAGACTCGATCATTCTGAAATTTAAGAGCGAGTGGAGGAAATTGAAAGGACAGGAAGAGGACAGGCGAAGGGGAAGGCACGTTTGTTTGAATCGAGGAAGATCCATGTAAGTCAAGCTAAGCCTGAGCTGGTAAGGATAAGGCAGGTGTCCGAACAGCGCTGAGCAAATCAGATTAATTCGGGGAAGTTAGGTGGCAAAAGAAGAACGAAGTTAGAGTGTAACAGAAGCGGTCCGAGATAGAAGTAGGGACGAATTAAAAGGTATCGGGAAAAGTTGGAGGAAGTCGGTGGACCCTGCCATGTGGAAGCACGTTGAATAACATTTAAGTGAATGAGAAGGAAGTGGAAACAGTCTGCTGGCCTGTGTACGTGTGTCTATCTACAAAGGTACAAATAAATTTCCTTCGTTCAGTGATTTGCTAATGGTATTACGTTTGCGTTTCACTGACAGTAGCATCGAAGCTTCAGTCTCTTTAGAACCTTTATCATACTTCTTTGAACTCTAATACATTTCAAAATTTTAGTTATCTTCGAATCCATTTTATTTTTATCACTCTTTATTTATTTTAGTAGCCCTAAATATTTCTTACCACTTTTCAAATAATTTTGGAAGATTCCTAGTACTTTAGGTACTTTTCATTAATTTTTGTATTTTCAAAAATTTAGGTAAATACTGAACGACACACCTGACCATCGATAATTCAAATGAGATAAGGACGATAGAAAAATGTCGTTTGTGTATTTCAGAGTGTTTCAAAATTATTCTAGGCGATACAATGATAATTTCCCGACGGATTGATAAATCGATTTATGTAAAATACATATCAGACTTGTATTGTCCTGGCAAGTCCTTTAAAAGTGGTGGTATATACGGCAAGGTAAAAAGATAATCGCTTTCATGTAGCTATTCATAACTACCTTTGAGAGGCACCTGAAGCTTTCAAGCCCCCTCAAACTTATTTGTATAGACATTTCACAAAGCAATAATTACATCATTCGCAGCTGTGAATGAAACGATGAGAATTCACGAAACGTGTCTTTTGTATCCGAGCAGACACTGTTTGACGCGATGAAAAGAGAATATTTGATAGAAAATATATCGTATTTCCTGGAAATGACACTAAAGGGGACAGGGATTTTAATATATCGGTATTAAATGTTTCGTGTATTTGAAAAGTAACAGACGTATATTCCCCTCAATAGAAGGGGTTAAAACCTTAGTATTCTGATGAATAGGAAAACATAACCTCTCGAATACAGAAACTTTTAATCAACGGAACGAACGTATCTTGTTACAGTGAATATTTTGTATTTTTGAAAGAATAATAACACTGGTACTAACAGCGGATGATATTTCTTACTAACAGGAAGGCAATATTTTCTTGTTATTTATTGATTCTATATTTTTAATTCGCTTATATTCAGTTTTTCATCTAAAATTATTTCAGTTTCGTTTCATCTAAAATATATATTTGCGATATTCACTGCTTTATACCTTGTAAAATATCTATCCTCTTGAATTTGATTAATTAACGTGTATTTTTTCAAGATCCTGTTACACATAAATTGTTAACAAGTATAACGTCACTCTCATACGAAAATAATGCAAAAATGTCAACTGCTTGAAAATAGAATATTTAAACAATAAAATACATGAATGTTTTACTATTTAGACAATGAATACCCAGATAATGCAATTTCATGTCTATTACTGAATCCAATTGACAATTAAATCTCAAGTATAATGAACAAAATGAATAAAAAAAGAAAATTAATTGAGCAAAAATCTAAGTCTATTATATTGTCATAACCTAACTTTCTCATCACTCAAATTCATTTAAAATAATTCATTTCAAAGCAACACTATCCTCCGGTAATATTTTCTTCTGGCTATATTCGAATACTTTCACCATAATAATACCTTCATTAAAATAAAACAGTAACAATTGTGAACCAAGTAAAAGTGACCTTCAACGAAATCCGAGAAACTAACGCAACGCCAACTGGTGGCGTTTAATCGAGGTTGACTCGAGCGCGTCAGAGCGTTTCGACAAATAGTCTGCCGACAGAGATCAGAGCAGTCTGACCGAATTTGCCTGGAATTTGTCACAGATCGGTTGGTCAAGGTCGAAGCTAATCAGCGCAAATCATGGCAGCCCACGAGCAGAGGTTAGGCCAGTGGAAAATTGGCGAAACTGTTTCGGATGAATCAAAGTTGGTCGAAATGGCTCGAGGCGTGTCGAGACGAATCGACGAGGGTCTAAGTTGATCGGGAGAATTCAGATAAGTCGCGTCCACCAGTTCTCCTTTGATAAATAAACATGCGTACTAACTCTAACATTCGCCAAGAGACAAGACAATCCGTTAAACGAAAGGTCGCAATCACTTAGATTGAAAAGCTCATGACCCTGTTGCGTGGGATTCCTTCAGTGTTGGGTGTCTGAGTCTGAAAGTTTGCAATTTTCCATGGCGATGTTGGGGTGTTAAAGAAGTAGAAGCAGTAGAAAGGTTTTCCTTGGGAACAAAAAATTCTGGAGAATGTTTTCGAGTTTCTCGTGTCTCAAGGATGCTTCTTTGAAATATCAAGATGGTCGGTATAATATTGGTCGCAGCATTGAGTGTGCTATTCAATGATCCACTTTTATCAATCATATCATTTTAGGTATACTATTAGGTGTGTTATTTAGTGTACTATTAAGTGTTTCACTAAATGTACTGTTGTAAATATACCTGTATTATTAGGTGTACCCATATTGTTAACAATATGCTCAGTATATAGATATACCTATGTACAGTATAATATAGCATAACACAGTATACCAATATATGTACTTGCATTATTAAGTGTACTGCGAGATACGCTATTAGACATGTTATTAGGTTTACCATTGAATATAATATTCGGTGTACTGTTAAATCTACTATTACACTAATTATTATAGTATGTAATATAATATTGAATGTACTATTGTATAGCAGTGCTGCCTTAATATTGTTATGAAGTCTCCGGAGTAGAAAATAATTTTTAATTCGCAAATATCTAAGTTAAGTATTATTTAAAGCATATGTAAAAGTCAATGCAGATATTGTTACTGTTATAACAGGTATTCGAAATGAACTCAAGGTCCCATAATCAGTATAACGATGTTTAAAGTTATTTCAAAGATATTTGAGATTGTTTCGGAGGTATACCAAGTTCGTAAGTATACGAAGTTGTCAAAAGATCATGGAAGATCTTTCTACATGTTATTCAAAATTATTCGAAATCAAAGCCTCTTATGAGGAGCCTTGCTTTTCCTCTCAGTGGTCTTATCGTAATTACCAAGCATTTTGTACAGTTAATAGTGTGCAATCCAACTTCACGCTGATGTGAAAAGGGTAAAATCGCTAAATGCTTCTCCGCTTAAGTCGTCTGCATGGCATACGTGAATTCTCCCTAAACGTTTGCATGCAACTCGTTCACAATCGACCAGAATGCACTGCCTCTTTTAAATATTTCACGCTTGCTTCACAAACACTTACATACACATGTGCGCCTCTAAAACCTGGTAGGTACGAATGTGGCCCACCGCTGCAGATTAAAGAGTGAAAGATAAATCACGCCTCTGTTTGAAAAGTGGTCATGTATGAGATAAAGTCGGAACGTTTGCTCGACAAGCTTGCTTTAGCTGAAAAAACCAACTATTAGGAAGAAAAATCCAGAAGCTACAAAAATTCATCTACCAGCTCTTGCAATAACCTACAATAATTATGTGGTAGTATTCCTCTTTTGCTAGTTTCAGCTTCAGACGTAATATCAAGATTAATATTGCGTGTGATCTTTTATTAAATATGTCACCATTATTTGTCTCTTACTTCCATGATTTTTACGAGACCTCTATTTCTTTGTGGTTTTTATTGTTAGATATACATAAACTATAATTCCGTATTTTGTTTTATCTTTATTTATCGAATAAAGATTGCAGATTTTAAAAATTTGACAATTTAGTTCAACTAAATACCTGTTCTACTACACGCCGCGATTATTTCGTTCGAGCCAATAATTCCGGCTTTCCACACAATGCAGCGTTCGTTTCCAATCGAAGAAGCCTAAATTCGAGGGGTCCTCTTCAGACCTATTGGCACATCGCCAGCGACTGTCCATTATTTAAGTTTCCCGCCAAACGAACGAGCTTAAAGCGAGCTTTGATTCATTACTGGATGAAACTGTCGTCGAACTCGCATACGTTTGTACACGTGCAGTCGAAAAGCAGCGACTCCATTGTTGAATGTCGTGAGAGAGGATTGTAGTGGAAGTTTCGTAGCGTCTTGTAGCTCAATCAAATTCAAATTCAAACTTCGAACACGCCATGAAAGTTAGATCGAAGGGTATCCGAGAAAATCTGTTTCTCTCTGTGGGGTTTGTTAGCATATAGTGCTGATATAATTTATGAACAGATTAGGGACTTGTATTGTCTAGACTAAGGTAAAGAAGAATATTGGACAATTTACTTTTGGTATTCCTATACCTTTGTAGACCATAATAAACATTAAATGGAAAATACGATATTTCTTTGTTACCATGACAGCCCTATGGCAGTGTACCACAGAACTCACTAGCGCCACCACAGTCCGTAACTGCATCAAGTGTACTGTAGGTGTTGTGTATATCGTTGAGTAATTTTTTAGTATTACTGATAAAATTTTTGAACTTTCTCCTTGCTATGTATAACATATATATAAGTTCATCTCTGTAATTCCTCGGTAATTCCAATTGATCAAATATAAATCTTTATATTTAAAGGATTTATCTAAAGTGTCCTATCTAAAGTGCTTCAAATACTCAAGACCACAAACACCAGAATCGTCGAGTCAATTCGATATCGTAGCCTAAATAGCGTTTGAACCGAGAAGATCCAACGCTTCAAAAGCGTAGATCCAAGTTGAAAGAAGGGAACCGGAAATGGAACTCTTGGGTACGTGCCTTGTTGGAACCTGGCTAATTGTAGTTTTGAGCCCCCTTTCGTGTAACGCAACGAGTTAATTTCCCGGGCGGGAACACAGCATGGAATATCTGCAATTTCTTACTCACGCTGTATATCTAGCGGCTTTGAGGTTAGACCGAAGAGAGGTGGAACTTTTTCTGTCTACTCTTGTTTCCTGGTAACGATTGACAGTTCAAATGTATTATCGTTGGAATCTTGCACAAATATAATAAGCTCCCGTCATGTTTCATCGTTCTTATTGCTAGGTCATCGAAGAAGAACAGGAATTTTTTCATTAAAATTTTATTCCAATTTTATTGGATGAGAATAAAAGATTAAATACCTAACGCGTAATTGTCACTAATAAACGGCTCTCCACTTGTCAGTGGCGCCGCGCCGCGGAGGTTATGAGTAACTGACGATAGCAAAGTTACTGGAAGCACTTAATCTGAATAAATGGTAATTTTTGTAAAATTTTCAATATTTTACAAGAGACATTTTTACTGCACTGGTAACTTTCGTATTAGGTATCATAATTTTGTTTCTAACGATATATCATTCAATGTATTTGAACATCATAATTTCATTTTTAACTGCTACGATAGTTGTGCGATTATTTGATACTATGGAGTGCAAGTTCTTGTTGTATAACTTTTTATGTATTGAATTATTTTCTAATAGTTTGTGAATTTTATAGAAAAATTCTGGACAGGATGGAGAGAAATAAGAAGGATGTTCAAGAGATCAAGTTTACTCGGCCCATTCTGTGTACACGTGGTAACTAACAGGCATATGCCAATATCAGTGTATCAATCGAACTTCTGAAGAGGCTACCTGCTAGCCCAAAGGCTCTGGTAGACCTTTGAGCAAGCTGACTACAGTGCCAACGAAAATAAAAACGACATTATTTCACGTTTATTGTAGAAGATGATTTAGACAGTTCCTAATTTTTTATTTATTATTTTATATGTTATTTCATCTTGATGGTGTTTCTTTTTAGGTTTCTTTGGGTCAAAGATGGCGGTATGAAATTCATTAATTTAATGAAAGATTGATGTTTCAGTTATTAAAATTTGTTAAACTCCTTTTATGCGATGTATTGTACACATAATTAGTACTGCAATATGGTATCAGTATTGAACCTTGAAGGATTTGTCTATAAACCCTAGAAATGCTATTCTCGAACGTTTAATCTTGTAAGTAACCTTTAAAGACTCAATTAATGCATTGATCTTATTATGTACATGTTAAATATAAAGTATATATAACGCATAAAGTATATAACATGAATAAAATAGGGAATAAATAATTTTATACTCTATTTCATTTTATTTATTCTTAATTATGATCATGTTATTGATCACCAACCACACGTCTCTCAAATAATAAGCAAGACCATTAAAAAGAGATTAAGGGGTTTCTAAAGAAGAAGAAGAATTTCAGCGTTGGTGGAAACGTTGGGACATAACTCTCATTGGTCATAACTTACACCTAGAATCTGTAAATTGTAATAATAACATTAATTCTTGTTCAAGAAACGATGTAAAGCATCAGAGAACCATACAGTTTTGCATTTATTAAGGATTATAAGGATTTATTAGGATTAGCGTGGTGAGGATTGCTACAGGATCTTCATTACTTTTCATAAGTTTAATCGCACCAGAGAAAATTATGAACAACGTGAAGCTTTGAATTAAATAATGCGATAAATACCTTCTCCAAAGAAGATTATGGAACATGTTTAAATGAGCAATGACGTAGAAAATTTCATGGAAATACGAGTATAAAGGTCGTTCCATTTAATTCTTAATTGGATTGTGTAAAATTGAAATAATATAAAAAATATGATTCGATAAGATTAAATTAAATTAAAGTGAATCAATTTTGGACAGTTCCAGCCAAAATCAAATATATTTTTCTAATTTTTTCTTAATACAGTAGCATATGCTACAATGGATTCCACGATAAATCATATGAGACCATTTGTTCTTGAAAAATATCGTGATATTTATAATCATTGGTTGTTATAACATAGATCAATTTTCAGGGATTGTATGTTTTCGAAGAAAAAAGGAATCTGACCACATTTTTCAAATGAAATGTTACATACCTTTTTATATCGTGTATCAAGATAAATTCAACCATGCGATATACTACCATTGCTAGGATACTCTATATGTGTATCCAAGGACATAAATGGTCAGGAATTACATAAATAACTTCAATATTTCAAACCACTGTATTCACCCATATTTCTCACTGAAATATACGTATGACCCATATAAATAATGTACCCAGTACATATGTATGATTATAATTTATAAACTAGGCTGAACTACAAGAACTCATGGATTCATTGTGCAATGGAATTTGCTTGAGTATTCGAAACATTAAGCGTATTACCCTGTTAGACAAGATCAATATTTAATTTTCGCAAAAAATGTGCTTCTACTGAAATCAAAATTAATAGAAACTCCCTCCATCGATCCAAATTTTAAATAAAAATACTACCCTTCTTGACAAAATGACACGAACTATACACCATTTATTATGCATTCCAAAAGCTTCCTTTCATCCCCAAACAAGCCACTCAAATTCGTATATATCAGAAATTAATCCCCATACGATATATTAATAGCATCCGCAGAAATAATTGACGTTGAAATTCGACATGCCACCGAAATAGGAATTAAAACGCATGGCATGTTTCATTTGACGAGGAATAATTGTTACCGTGGAACGTGTACACGTGCGTGCAGCAGCATCGATATTTCTTCCTGACGGCCGTTATTGCGACGAGTTCCTGTTGCAATTTTCATTAACCGCCATATCTGACGCGGGATATACTGGCGGCACAAAGCAGCAACAGCTTTTGGCTTAATTTGTGTAGTTTGTATCCATTAGAATTTGAAAATTTGTCCTCGTGTATGAGCCACGTACTACACGGCATCGCCGCCATTTTCACGCACCGGTTACCTGCGAGGAAGCCAGCTCCTTACCCGACACGCTGAAGAGTTAGAGCATCGATTTATCGCACTGCTACAAGTGTCTGCAGCGTGTAACACAGTGCACGGCCGTTTTTCCACTTTGCACTTGTGCATTGTCCATGGGAATTGTATATCCTTGTTGGCCAGGACGAGTGCTTTTAGCTGAGTGTTCATGAATGAAATAAATCGACCAACCTGATAAATAATGCGTTGGTTTTAAGCAGGAAGTTGCTTGCCTAGAAGGGTCTGCGATGTCTAATATACGACAAAGTTGCTTTCTCATTTTATACTCGTTTAAAAATTATTTCAACAACGCTACACACAGCCAAAGTATTACAACAAAGCTCCAGACTGCGCAATCATTCATAAAAATGATTTTAGCACCGTTTATTAACGTCATTAATAAATAAAATAAAATTTGTTAATTATAATTCGTGTTTGTATATAAACATCGTACATGCACATAGACAATTGTAATGAAAATAGACATGTATATATAATTACAAGGATGAAATAAAAACCAGTACATAATAGTGTTTAAAGAGCATTCGAAAATATTTATTTGTTATATCTATTAAAAGTATAATTTTATTCGCATGATGATATTAACTTGGTATTTCAATATATGGGTAGATTAAAATCGAATCTGATCGTCCAAATAATTTCAGATCACCAAGTACCTAAGTATCACGATTCTCCATTTCCAATTTCGTTCGAAATTTATTCCCTCACTTTCGCATGCACCGCGATTTTCGAATCAGTTATCGAATCGTGCCCTGCCACGTTATATTTACCGAGTACATAGTAAATACAAAAGTACCCCAATCACGTACAGCCATTTTGATAACAGTACTGGGAACCGAACTTGCGAGGACTCGTGCGCACTGTTCAAACGTTCCCAGGACATTTGCTTCCTGTATTCCCATTTCTCTACGTCACGTAGTGGTCGAGTTTGAGGATCCGTGCAATGGCTAATAATTCTCTTGGGCAATGTTCCTCTCTACGATTCGTCACAATCCTCAAACTTCCAAGAACGATTTTTGAACACGGATCCCGCGAGATCTGCATATTTTATAATTTCTGCTCCTGTTAATTTTCAGGAAGAAGATAATTTTCTAAAACCCCTTTAAAATGATCCTCCAATATCTGCTAAATAAAATGTAGCATCTATTGTCATCTATTTCGTATGAAAACAGGAATAGACATATTTACGAATGCGTTTTCTGGATTGTGTGATTAAAAAATCTTATTCCTCCATTTTTCGTTAAGGAAGGTTCATTGTTACCTTATTAGAACATTCGCCATATAGGATTCTACTGTTAGGAATTCCACTAGGCACCACTAGAGACTCCCGTTTATCACTAAAGACTTCGGCCCCAAAGGATACCATTCGCTGCTACAGAGTCCACTAACGAAGGACAGTTCTATTACAGCGTTTGCTTCTGTGTGACGCCATTTGTGGATTTAGGACTGCGTCATTAAGAAGTTCACTACGAAGAACTCTATTAGAAGAGAATTTGCTCCTAAAGATCACACACCTATTAAAGAATCCACTAATTATGGACTCTTCGATGAAAGAGTACGTTCCTGAGGGTGTAAAGAGTGTAGAGTCCCTACTATTAGGAACTCTGCTACTGTAGGCTTCTCTATTAGAGAATTCGCTACTTATGACTGCCCTATTAGACAGTTCGCCATTTAGGACTTGGCAACTTAGAACTTCACTCAGGAATTCGCTATTAAGGGCACCTCTATTAAGGAGTTCAACGCTAACTGAAAATTCCTCTATTAGGGAATTTACTACTAAGCATTCCCTATCAGACAGTTTGCTACTAACGATCGTGCTATTACAGAATATGCTACTAAATCTTAGATGAAATGTCGTCCCCTTTCATTTTACACTGTCCCCTTCTCTCTTACCTTCCCTTCCCAAAATGACTCCTGAGTAAGATGAAATACAGCAGATATTTATATGTAACTTGGTCATCTCTGAGGTTCCTTCTACGTGACACCAGACTATAGAGCACCTAGAAAGGATTTCTATTACAGGCACAAGATGCCATGCAATTAACTCCTTGAACTTGTGTGTCGCCGTTTAGTTGGCCGCAAATTTCTGCATTTACCTTGCGCCAACCCTGCTCCTACTGTTCTATTCAGCTGAGAGATTATTGCAATGGTTTGTATTTGCTACGTGTGTGCCGTGAATGCTTCGAGGTTTCCATCCACGTTTCGCGTAAAATATTAACTTCTTAATTAAAGCAACAAGGTCGTCGTTTCGTATGCAACGCAGAAATACATTCTGCTTGGGAAAAGTTAAGCATCCCTGTAAAATCTTGAAGGCAGTTGAATTAATCCTAGCATTGTTTCCATTGTCTTCAACTTGGTTTTTGAAACGTATGTTAAGGTAGGGACGTCGACGCTTTAAGAGTCGATATCTCCAATGCGTCGAAGGAAAGGACTCTGTGAGACTATGCTGGTCGTAGAACAGATGCAGTGATGAAGATTGGACACATGTGTATCTTCGTCAGTAGCTGCAAATGTATCATATACATGTAAGATTGGAATGAGTATGGCCTTGAAGAAGTGTCGGCAGTGTTTGAACTTAGAACAAAGGTGACCGCGCGCCAGACGATCAACTGGATGTGCATGACAGAGCCGAGTGCGATAGGAAGTTAGTTTATGAGTGCGGCATGCGTTTGAAGTGCCTGGTCCACTGTGGAAAGGGGAAATGATTGGGAAGAGAAGCCTGAGTGAGAAAAAAGAACAGAATGAATGGTTCAAATAAGGGTGCAAGGGCGTAGGCGAGTCAGTGTGTAAGCAGTCCAAGACAGTCTAACAGTTCAGTCTAAGACAGTCCATCAGTCAGTCGAAGAATACCCAACGTCTAGGAGCATTCTGTCGATGACAGTGTGACAAATTCTAAAGTCAGTTTATAATAGTCAGTTTAAGAAAAATCAGAAGAGGGTGCTCATAGCGAATCTCTCTTGTTTTATAGCCAGCCGCCGTCATTTTTTTATAAACTTATTTTATTCTATTAAGAGGCCAACAATATTATCTTAAGTCAATCCACCCAAAATCCAATGCTACACATACATACTATCTTGTGACAAAGAGAGTGAGTGAAACATCATGTGACTTCTCCAGATAGAGGAGAGTTTGGGTAAAGAAGTGGCGTAGACTCACTTAATCACCGGTGCAAAGTAACTTTGTCTATCTGACCTATTTCACCACTATGTGAACATGCGTCACCATGGACTTAAAAGTAGTTAGAAACTTGTGGAACATTAAAGATGGAGTTGGACTGAGCTAGCAGAGTACGTCCCTTTTCCCATGTGTCATCTAGCTAACTAACTTTTCATCACGGAGGTTCGTGATTCTATACAGTGGTGACATAATTTATTGACATTGATGTTACAGTATTACAAGGTGATATACGATACCATATATGTAAACCGATTGTAAGTTGAAATTAATGGATTCAGCGACGGATAATAATGATGGCTTCCTTTGTTTGTGGAATTTATAACAAGTTACGGTAGACTGGAAGAGAAATATATAGTGTAACTGAAAATCGGTATTATGTGGTCTAATATAAATTTATTACTCATGGGAATAGAGTGTAACGATGTTGTCTGTTAAAATTTAGACTCGAATTAACTTGGAAATTAGCCGTTTTGACTTCAACGTTAATTGGGTATTAAAACCTAAGTAAATGAGATAGGTGAACAAATATTTAATTAAATTCGGAAAACCAATTTTTACACGTTTCATCAATATCTCTTAAATTTAACGCTTCGTCTTTATTTTACACAAAAATACGTTTGCTTAATTTTGCGTAACATCATATAACCTATAAGTCATATACTTATGATTGTTGTATATGCTTATCGCTGTTCTATTTTAATTTATATCAATAGAAATTAATATTTTTCATAGCTACAAAATTGAAATTTGAAAAAAGTATGCTTAACTTAAGTTAGTTTAAGTAATTACTAGGAAAGAGCAGATTATTCTCTTGATCTGACATGCATTAATGGAAAGATTATAAGATTTCTCCTGTCCTATCACTCCTTTCTATTTTGTGTTGTGGAGATCAGCCAGTTCTTTTGTTGACGAGGACCGCCCAAGGGCAATCTGCTCAGAAGTGTTCAGACCCTTGGGATTCTTTACTCCATTCTGAGCTCGCTTTCTCTGAAGAGAGCGTGCCAGATAGAACCCATTGTCAAATTTGTAAATATCTTTCCTACCAGACAATCGTCTCAAATAACTAAATAATTCACTTCACGAGCCACTTGACCCATGTTATACAGCCTTTTGATCATTTTACTGTGCCCCAGGATATCATCCAAGGAACCAAACGCAGTTTTCACACAGATATAAATCATACATCCATTGAAAACCCTTGAACGTAACCTAACAAGTTACAAAAACACTACCTTCAATTGAACAATAATAAAATTCCGTCAAAAGATCATGTCCCACAAGAAACCTAAATAATAAAACATTATTTATCATAAAATTAAGTTTTATTTCCACGGGTCACAATAGTACCAAAACTTCTAGGATTTTATGATAAAAAAATTCAATAGTGGGGTATCGTTTGTTACAAAATAAATAAATAATTCAATAAAAGTTGATGATGAAATTTCTGCACCTAACCTTACCACGTGTAACAGTATCGCGTGTAACAAATTCAAACGTCGAACACTATTCAAAGACTCCATTAACATCAACCTGCAGTGGACTCAAGGAAGAAACTCGATGATATTAATCTAACGTCGTGGACTGACCACGAACAACGGACTATAAAAATCAACCTTTGTTGTCAGGCCGCGGTCCGGTTTCTCCGTCTCTCGAATACGCTTATTTTCTTCGTCATGTATCATGTTACGTTTCCGAGCTAGGACGAATTGCGCAGTGTCTCGGTTACGTAGAGACAGACAGAGACAGAGTGAGAAATAGAAATAGAAGTACAGAGCAGGAGGAAAAAAGAGGACAGAGTGAGAGAAAGAGAGAGAGAGAGAGAGAGAGGGAAGAGAGGAAGAGGGAGAGGATGGGAGGAAAAATTAGTGACCGCTAATTAGGCTGTATCGATCTGGCTGTGCACGCTCTCAAGTAGTACGAACATTCGTATACAGCGGCATACGTGACACAGAAGCGAGCGATAAAGATGTCACCTCACGATGGCGAGAATTTCGCCAAGGCGATTTTCAAGTCTGTTTATTTCAACGAATAGCGCTTCCAAGCGGATTCGGTGTTCGCGAAGTTTCTAGAATTAGATTCCGCCGATAGAACGACGAATCTGATCCGAAGACATTCGTCGCGACTAGCGCCACGTTTGTCTTCGTCATGGTCCGCGCTTTATTCCTTTCGGTTCTACTGCTCGGGCGTATAAACGCGTTCGAAAATAGCGTCGAGTTTGTTTGCAAACTGTGAGACCAAGGCTGTCGAAAATTTGTTATTTCTATTTTTATTCCGCGATCTGTTTTCCTTGGGAATAGGCAATATGCAGAAAGTATTGGGTCTTGTATTTGGTCGGAATGAATTTTGGAGGTTAAGTCTGGTTCAGATTTAAGCATTGTGTTCATTGTACGCTGATTTAACTCGCCGATATCAAAATTAAAATTTTCAGTATTATACAAAGTGAATGTTGGAAAGGTATTTATATCGTAAATATTATTTAGTGACAAAGTTCGTAAATTTTGAAATTTCTATCTATCTGTCGTGAAATATTATTTCAACTGTAACTGCTTAAATTGCAGAAAAAATGTAATAATATATAACGTGATTTATTTTAAACATTTAAGGTTTGTAATATACCTTCTAAACCAAAAACTAGAAGAAAAGGAGAGAATTATAAAAAGAATACTGATACCGTTATAATTATGTCAAGAGCTTACTGCACTTCTTGAAACATCCTGTACAAAATGTACACCTTGTTTGCCAATATATGGTAATTTCAAATTCTTCGAACAATTTAAAATCGTTCAGCGCCCCCTATTCAGCTACCCCGTATACTAACGACCAAAGATCATACGGTAAATTTAGCCTGATATCAATGACGTCCTCGTAAACCAAAGAATGGAACGGAAAATTCGCAGAGCTTCGTAAACAGCCGGTGCAATTTGTTCGGTGTCGTAGGTGGATAATAGGAAATTAAGTACTTCAGGGGGCGCGACGTGCGACGGTGGCCACGTTTCGTTCCGCATTATTGAAAATTGTTTGACCATCAGAGAATTCCATTAGCGGTACTGAAGCATTAGGTACACCTACTTGGCGAGATATTTCATTTTCTCGTTCTCGCCAGGAGAGGGGGAGTTTCCCTGGCGATATTCAGAAACGTTCGCGTCGATTACAAGGCTACCGGGTGTTTTCCTGGAATTGCCCTGAAAGCGGAAATCACGACTACCGTGATACGGAACAGCAACAATGCAATTTGATATTGACATTTGATATTTTTTCGAAGAGAACGATGATGGAAGCTTGAGAAAGGAGTACATATTTGGTTAACTCTGGAGGTAAATTTATGGTATTATCCAGCGGAAATTGGATAAATACTTGAAGAAGTAGAACCGTAATTAAAATATTTACCTCTCTTGCATGTTTTGTGGAAGAATTATTATCGCTACTGTATTCCATACGAGGTGCTATTATATCATAATGTGACAATAGGGTGTCTTTCATTAACAGATGATCTCTCACCAATTAAGACCTTTGGATTTACTCTATATTTTGTACCTGACTATAGTTGGAGCTGTCCATGAAACTAACTTTCTCACACTTTTCACATTTTTCACCTCTGGCCAGCAGCTAGTCTCTGAGGAAGCTGACATACTACTGCTTGAGAACTATAGATACATGAACTGTGATCATATCATGAGTTATTAGCCATCAATTATCTGGTTCCTAATTCATTATCAGAATACACATCAGTATGTCAATTGATTTCTGAATACATAATAATTATAATAACAATGATAGATTGATCTCTTATCTATAGTATAAAACAACGTAAGTAGTTATTAATTTACTATCATTTTGGATCTTGCATCAAAAATTATTGCAAAGAGTGATGTTCTAAGGATTAAAATCTTTATAATGAGAATTACCATAACAATGTTCAATTAAATCCAATTTGAATTCTTAGAACTCTTCTATTCACTGCATTTGATCCTATTTACAGTCATAATTCCATAATTCAAGTCATAGAATAACGGCGAATGAGTTAATTCAAAGGGTGGTACAATTTAGCCGTCGATTCTTCACTTCGCTTTAATCGTAGCCTTTCACATTCATCCCCGAAAATCTGAATTCCCATTCCACTAATAAATTCTGCTGAATGGAGCCTGGGAAACCCGTGTAAAATGGCGAAAGTGTTTACTTAGTGCTGAAATGTCAAATAGCCGCTACTTGCACTCGGCAGCGAAACTTCCAAGCTAATTATTCCCCGGCCATAAACTTTCGAATATTACACCACTAATAACCGAGTACGCCTCACAATGTGATTAATTTTTCCCTCCTCCCGGAAATCTGTTATCTAATTTACCGTGTAACATGATTTAATCACCGACGTCCTCAACGAACCCTATACCTCCTATTTCATTATAAAGAAATTCTAGTAGCTCCTGAATCATGTGTTATACTATACAATTTTTCAGCTAAGAATAGATGAATTATAAATTTAAAAGTAATTTCTCGGATAAAAAATAATTATACTTTTATTTAAAATAGATAACGAAATCAATTGTCATAACTATATTTTCTCACTAATTGTGTTTTCAGTCTATGATAACATAGTTCCCAATAAGTTTCAAATTTCAATATAATTTTTAAGTCATAAATCTATAACTACACTTCGCAAATACATGTTAAGCTCATAATGTAAACATTTAGCTTACTTACTTTTACTTTTCTTCAAGAATAAAAGAAATATGAATTTGAAAAGAAATTTTAAAATGAAAAGAAATTATATTTTGATCTAAAAAGATATAGGATTCGATTACCATAACTACACTTCTTCACTGCAAATATTCCTCTTACATAAAAATCGTGACGTGAACTCCCTTTTCTCTAAAGTCCCTTATCTAATTTAACCTGTAACGCGATTTAATCACCAACGTCCCCAACCAACCACCTACCCCTACTATCTCACAATAAATGCATTTTTTATTCAGAGAAACACGTTTATCTTATTTCCATCTCGCTATATCCACTCGAGGCCCGATGTCGAATGCCTCGAACACAAAGCAACGAAAATGCCTCTACATCGGCCGAAGGTTCGCCTCTGTACAAACACAGGCGGAACAGAGTTATTAGAGTTACAAAAGAAACTGTCGTTTTAAGACATTGCTTTCAAGCAAAACGAAGTTCTCCCACCCTCTTCGTGGGACTGCTCATCATTAAGTGTGTACAATGCAAAGAGAGCGCGCGTACTCGAGAAGGGGGACGGAGGAAAAAGGAAAGATCCATGGGAGGGGAGAAACATGGGGATTCTAGAAGGCAGAGGAGCAAAGGGTGATGGTATTATTACTCACGGACCGACTCACGATCGAAACTTCCGAACAATTTGATAAGAACTTCGATAATCAATGGCTACCCAGGGGTTACTTCTGTGTCAGAGTAGTGGTTAATTCGTGTAGG
>NW_016908289.1:243642-260736 GCF_001483705.2 Eufriesea mexicana | reverse complement strand
TAGGGAACGATTTGGTAGATAGCGCTGTTAATCTTCTTTTTCCCCATACTTTTGTTGGGAAAGAGAATTGGTATCGTTGAGGTGAATTTGGGGGAGAAAATTGTCTTTTGGTGATTAAGGGAACTTGGATAATTGGATCGTGTTAATATTATTAGTGAAATTTTCAGAGTTATGAGAAAGTAGTTTTTTGACAGTTAGAGATCACTTTGATAGTTGGATTAATATTATTATCGAAATTTTGTTAGATAAAGAAAATTGTTCCTAGATGATTCAGTCTTTCATATGTATACATATGAGCTGATACTAATAGTAAAATTTTACAAGCTACAAGTTACGAGTTACCAGCACTAATAAATTATCTAATAATAAAACAGTAATAACTTTAACAACGAAATAATTGAAAACCTTTAAATAAATTTTACAAATAACAAATATTAATTTTTACAGATTCTTTATATATTGTTATGAAAATTAATAATTTACAACTAGCCATTTCACAGACTAGTACCAATATTAGTTAATAAATTCTTGTGACATGTTATATAAAATATATTACTTCACTCTATTTTTACAGAAAGAAGTTAGCATAGGAGGCCAAGTTGTTATATGCCAGACAGGATCAACAAAGAACATTGTGTTCCTCTTTTAAACATTATGTAAAATAAAATTACTTGCTACCGTACAATAACAGTGTAACAAAACCTACGACTATATTTAAAACAGGTGAAAAGTAATTACTATACTACAACTGTTTCCATCTTGCTTACAACAATTACAACCTTCAGCTGAAAGCAGACCAACCCCTTCCGTAAACACGGAGATATTTTTAAAATATCTAATAATTTTCGAAGCAGAAATGATCAATTACAAAGTGTAACAACTAACCGGGACTTCCCCTATTAACATTGTCATGCCATCGGAAGTTTCATCATCACTGAAAAGGAAGTCAATAAAAGGAAGCTAAAATAATGGCTGAAGCATAACCGGTGGACCTCTACGTAACGTTGTAACGAACCTGAATATTAAAACTTATGGAAGCACACTGACCCACATTCCAAGGAACAGCCGCTACTTTCTCGTACATTACATTCTTTAAGATTCCTCACAGAGGACTGAAAGACTGAAAGGGAACGAAGAAGTCGACGAAGGGGTAGGTTGCTCGTGTGTCTCTTCCGCGTTCTATTCAACGAGTCCTCCACGTTTGTTAAATAAACCTCCCTCTGACGTTCCGGCTGCGTGAAATATGGGAATACTGGAAGCAAATATACATACGCGAATTTTTTCCCTCCCTTCGGCCTACATGGAAGACCGTGGCTCGCGGGTCAATTTTCTCAAGTCCTTTGTTACCGGCCTAGCACCTGGCCGACTCGCCTCTCTTGCATATTCTTATTCGTGCCTCACGTACGCGTACACAGGCACACGAAACACGTAGCTCGGGAACAATTAGGGTCTCGCGTTTTCAGACAATAATCCTGTGGGCTGTCAAATGTCGGAGACACGAGGAATTTTCGTTACTTGAGATTGTAAATTAGAATAATTATAATGTACTAATGATAACGTTAATAACGACTACAATTTATAATTTGTAGGCATGAGAATCGTTGAATCCAAGTTGAATTGGAATTTATTAGTAGACGCAAAATTTATATTCGTGGAAAACAAATATTTTATTCAATTTATTGCGTGTCTTAACAAAGAATAATAGTCTGGAAGAGTACTAAGTACCAAACATGAGAAATTTTTATTTTCGTCACGAAAAACTGAAACAGAATTTTATTCCAAATATTTTAATAAAAGAATAAAATATATAATACATTATATATATTATAGTAATTTATTAATATAGAATATAGAATTATTATAGATGCTAAAAGTACATAAGGCTCATTAAATTTCAAGGAAAGGTTTGTCGCAAATAAAATTGTAACAAGCAATTTTATTCCGAGTGCCGCGAATTTATTGTTCCTGTTAACAGGATTAGGAGCTCGGCGAGGGGATTGTTTGAGATTAATATTGAAATAACAATTTTTTAAAATGTACGTCAGCGATGCATTAAAAAGGCTGGGGATTGTACGTGGAAAATATCGCGTTACTAAATGTGCGCAATATATAAATACACGTATTTTTGATAAATTTTCCCAGAGTCCATTTCGCATAAGTCTCTTGCGCTTTTTCCGACTCGCCAATGAAACTTTGAAAACAGTGGTAACGAGAATATTAAAAATGGAATTCCCCAGGAATAGTCTCCGCGATTACCAAACAATTTCACCATTCGTAAAGCGAATATTAAAAAAGATGAAACTGAAATACATAGAATATCCATTATCGAGGATGAGCCCCCAAACAATACTCCGTTTCATTATATTCCTTGGAAATTGCAATTTACATTCAAAAATTGAATTCCTTGCCCGGCAATAAAACCATTTATTCGCGCGGCGTCCCATCAGATTACGAGATTAAGCAGATTCCCTTAAAACCGAGGCTGCGAACTGTAATTCCAAACAAAATTCCACCACTAACCTCCATCTCTATGGTCGGCTAGTCCCGGACCAGCTGGCGATAAATTCCCCGATACTACCATACTAGCCCCGAGCGTTAAGCTCGCGCTATTTATCAGGCAAGCCTCTCCGTCGTTAACAAAGTTCCATCCGTAGGACCCAGAGACCATCCAGCTAGCCGGCACCTATACCGAAACATCGTGGACCAAGCATGGACCTATGGGATATCAAGAAGGAAGAGGAAGAATTCCATCGACAGCTGACAGTCGCAGCTGTCAATCGGTTGACTAGACCTAGCGTCGAAACGGGGGCACGAAAATAGTCGGCCGGAAAGGTTTCCGTAAATTCTGAGCGAAACAACGGGCAAAAGGGATCGAGAGATAGCGGCGGCGGGTTGAGGCAGACAGGCAGGCAGGCAGGCAGGCAAGTAGGGCAGAGGGAGCAGGTTTTCGTTTGCGGTTGAAAGAGCTGCCAGTAAAGAGAAAAAGCCGCTCTCTCACTCTCCCTCGTTGGGTAGGTCGAGAGGGGTTGAAAATTCGCGCAGGCGTTTCCACTACCGTCCACCGTGGCGCCTCGAAGCTCCTCGCAGCCCCACGGCTCACCCCGTCAACCGTTTCCCCCACCTCGTGCGCCGCTCACCCCCGAAAGCGTCGGCGACTCGGCGCTGCTCGTTGCGCCTCGGTCAATCCGCGACTAGTATGGCGCTGCGCGCTCCGACACGCCACCGTACGTAGCGTGCTTCGTTAATCGACGGAAGATCGCGCACCGTGATTACACGCTGAGGAAAGTTGAAACGTGCGCGAATCCCTGAGCTCAAGTAACAGTCGAAGATTGAACGGTGAGAGAGCTCGAGACCTAGTGAAGCTGAGCCGTGATCCTCATTGAGGGGAACGAAAGAGAGAAAAGTAGGAAAGAAGCTACCCGTCGCGAGGATTCTTGTTTTCCAAGTGTCCGTCTGATCCTGACGGATGAGAGCCCAGTGACAGGAGACTGAGAAAGACGCGAGCAGTGAGACTGACGTGGCTGCAGCTAGTTAGGGGTAGCTAGTATGTAACCGCGTGCACCGAGTCTGATTCCGGTGACTAGTTCGCTGAGGACGCCGGGTGCTTAAGTGGCGATTGCATTGCGGTGACACGAACTGCGATAAGCACGTCAGACCAGGCCAGTAATAAGTGAGTTTCACTTGCAGTGAGATGATAGCGTCCTCAACCGCCGTCTGGTACACGAGGCCGGACGGTAACCGCGGCAGGTGTCTGACCCGGCACGAGCTCTAGGGCAACGATACGAGTGGATCGGCCGACACGAGGACCAGGCAGGGCAGAGTGGAGCAAACGTTGGAATCAGTTGTTTCTTTAAACGAACATTCGAATCGGAGAAACGGGATAAATAGAAAGCAGGTGGTAGAAAGAACAGCTGAAGGGGGATAGACAGGAATCTCTGTCACTTGCACAGCTGATCGCCGATAAACATGAGAGTGCTGAGTAACGCGACTTTGTTCCTTTAATGCGACCAGACGATCGAATCATCCTCGTGTGCTAGAGTTCTTCTCGTGGCCACGATTCGCTGACAGCAAGACGGTTCACTGACAACAACATGGCATGTCCTTTCGCGCGAGGTATCTTGAAGGCGAGCTGTGACGAGGCAGAGGACAATGGGCGACAAAGGATCAGCAAATTGGGACGAGACGACGGTGGCAAGTCCAGACAGTCGTCGTTTGAGTTCACGTCGTTGCTAATGGGAGAAGAAACCGAGGACGCAGAGGACACGCAGACCCTGAACCTCAAACACCTGACGGAAGCTGTGCTGGTGCTGACAAACCCACCGGTATCGTGCTCACGTACTCCTATTTTACGCTTCTTTTCATGGGTTATAGTCGATCAAATGAAGGGATTACAGCTCCTTATTCCGCGAGACATCAGCGAATTACGGGATTTTGATAAGAATCTTCACACTGGGTCTTGGTATCAGGTCTTGTAATTTGATCGTGATATTAGGTCTTGTAATTTGATCGTGATATTAGGTCTTGATATCAGGCCTTGATAATTGGGTCCAGATATTGAGCCTTGGTGTCAAGACTTGATATTGGGCTTAGGTATTGGGTCTTGGTATTAGTTCTTGGTATTTGGGTCTTAATATTGAGTCATGGTATCAGTTCTTTGTATTGAATCCCGAAAGTGAGCCTTGGTATCAAGTCTTGATATTGGGTCTTGGTATTGGGTTTTGATATGAAGTCTTGGCATCAGCTTTTGGTATTTGGGTCTTGATATTGAGTGTCCGTATTGGGCCTTGGCAATTGGGCCCTGATATTGAATCACGGTAACAGCTCTTTGTATTGGGTCTTGACATTAAGTCTTGGTATTGAGTCCTGGTATGAGATCTTGGTATTTGGGCCTTGATATTGAGCCTTGGTATCAGGCCTTGGTAATTGCGCCCTGACATTAAGCCTTGACATTGAGTTTTGGTATGAGGCCTTGGTATTTGGGCCTTGATATTGAGACTTCTTATCAGGCCTTGATAATTTGGCCCTGACATTAATTCTTGATATTGGGTCTTGGTCTTTGTAATTAGGTTTTGATATTGGGTCTTGATATCAGCCCTTGATAATTGAATCTTGATATTGAGTTCTCGTATCAGACCTTGGTATTTGGGTCCTGATATCGAGTCATGTTTTCATTTTTGGTATTGGGTCTTAATATTGAACCTTGGTATCGGTTCTTGGTATTGGGTTATTGTTCTTTTTCAAGCTGGTTAGTCTAGGAGGAATAAAAGACTCGAGAAAGTTACTAGAGGCGCACAACGGAACATTGGAACGAAGTTTCGTCCAGTTTGGTTTGGAAAGATAAGGAGAATGGTAATTTATGCGACTTCCGTCTTTGTCAAGTTTGTCGTCTTTCGATCAATTTTTCATGAAACTCGGGAATTCAATTCTCTCAGGCTATCTTTTTTCATCTCTCGGTTCTAGCGTACAATTATTGCATCGAAGACGCGCAACTTCGGGGAGCATATGGGGTATATACGTGAATTTTTGTAAGTTGTAGGCATACGATTCACAGATTGATGGAATTCGTTGATTGGAGCAGAGAATTCTTCTCACAAATATATAGTAGGGTGAAGAGGTTCGTGGGGTGGGAATTCTTAGCCTTTGTTTTCGAGAAAGGGTATCGCAGCTGAACAGCGTAGAAGTTCGAGTTATTTATAGCTGTTCCTTACTTCAACTTCTTTCAATTCCATTGAATCGATTTTTTTCCTTTTCATCCCTAAAATTCTCCGTAAACTGAAATTTCCGTGAGTAGTATACATTTTCGTGTAAAATATATTTAAGAGCATATAAGTATAGGGAAAATGAGTTAATAACAAATTTCTATAATATTTGCTATATTATTAATAATAATTTTTAATATATTTTACAATAATGTGATAATAATAATTACAATATTATTAGTACTGCATACAATTAATCTCTATTTTATTAATAGTATTTGGAATACATGAAAATATCATTAATTTTGAAAACTGAATGTTTCCCATAATTTACCATTTAGTCTTTGCCTCTCTTTTATCATTGCAAGATACTGCATGCTGTCCCAAAGCTCTTACACAGACACCACACACTAAAGCACCACTGAACAGCACATATCACCATTATCTTTGATTTATATCATTTTTTCATATCTCCCTACATAAACCATATTTTTAGCCGTTCCTACACGAAGTACAGAAGTGCAAAAGAATTGTTCGAAAATACCAATATTATTATACTTTTGAAAACGAATCGCTTTTACATATACAATCCCTTCTGGAAATCAATTTTTGTACGTCGCTGCATTATAAATGATTCAAATGATGGACGCTCGATTGCAGTCATGCGCTTTTGCAATAAATTTCGTAGGAACCCAAATACAAGAACATCAGTGATATTTCGTCGTCAATGACGTGTATGACAACGTCAAATTAAATAAATCAATTACATATACCGTAACTCAACTTCAACAAATATTTTAAGCACTTTGTAAAAGTCGTGATTTATTAATATTCAATTCCAGAAATATGGAAAGTACTATATTCGAATTATAAAAGTGTATTTGCCAAAATTTTCGCATAAAGATTATTCTATTCGTATTTGCAATTTATCCCAGGAAAAAAGTTAACCATTTGAAATATTCAAAGTCACTTTAATATTTTAATGAATTCTCGTGGAAAATAATTTACAAGGAAATCATTAAATATTGATTTATTCGAATGGTCATTGTTATGGAAAATAAATATCGCATAATTCAATTTTTAAGACTCAGATACAAATAGATGCGTTTCTAACATCCAAGTCACATAACCTCAAAAGTGGAAACTTTAGGAAAATAGTATTAGAATCCGGCATAAAAACAAGGTTAAAGACATACCAACCTCTAAAAACCTTGTATAAACAATCTTTCCTCAAAAATAAATTAAACGAAACTTCCGTCACTTCTTCCAAACCCTCAGAAGAAACTCGAAGCTTCTTGCTTTTGGCCATCAACGCCATCGTCGCCCACCCCTATTCGGGAAAAAGGAACCCATCCTAATCGATCGAGACTTTGTCCATATTAACCGCGAGATCACCTGATCTTTTGATGATTCAAATACGAGGTGGGAAACTGTTTCGTTATTAGAGACGATAAGACCACCGAGATCGTTCCTGAAGAAATACAGCCAACGTGGCTACTCGTAACACAAATTAGAATTTTTGCTCGCCGGAGAATTGGGTCGGAAATGTGCAATAAACGTGTACATATGGCACTTCCTGTTTCACTGGTGGCCGCGAAAACGCCTGGCGAAGTTTCGTGGCGGAATCCCGGCGTCGATTACTCCGTGGTGGGGCGTGCCAGTCGACACGTCGCTCCTGCGAGTACGCGGGGAAATCTTTCTTGCGGCGCTCGTCGACGGTCGAATGATGGACGAGCGGGCGTTCGACAGGTTTTGCGAATTCCTCGTGTCTCCGAGTTCCGCTCTTGCGAATACTTGCGAATTAATTTGAGAATGGTCTTCATTGAAATAGTCACGACTATCCATCGAAGGTAGAATCGTTTTTAGATTAGCTGAATTTTCTTGTCGCGCGTTATCTTTTGCCCAAGGAATATTCTCATCTCGTTCCCTTCACGTTATTCGCATTATTTTAATCACTGTACTTGTTATACTTTTACTTAGGTCGGCTTTGGTCTCTAGGGTTCTGCAACTTCCTAACCTCTAAAGTCACTCTGTGCGTTATTTATCAAGACAAAACGTGACACAACACTATTAAAAGTAACTACAATTTTTTTTGATAGAATGGATTGTGAATAGTAATAAAAGAGGTAAGGATTATCATAATTGAGAATTAAATACTATTTGTTGAGAAAATATTCAGGCATACGTGTAATTGGATTTTCAAGAATTGAGGAAGCTATGAGAAGTAAAATTCCAAAAGGGTATTAGATAATAAAGAATGACAAAATCGGATGTTATTATTAACGAGACAATTTTCGAAGTGCCAAAATTTACTCGAATAAGGACTCTGGTTTCGAAGGACAGGAGTAAATTAACATTTGCATGACAAAGTCTTACCTGATATCTTATAATTCCAATTCTGAAACGAGATTAATGTCAAAATAATATTTATCCAGGCCTAACGAAGTTAGTATCAATTAAGATGCAGGCATTTGTATAATCACGAAGCACTGTTTACTCCCCTTATCATAACTTTATCCCACCGAAATGGCCCCATGACTACACGTTTACTCCATCGACGATTGACTTTCTTTACTGTATTCCGTCATCTCGACAAGATAACGATTACGACCGGAACAATTTCGAAAAAGTGGCGCCATAAACTGGCTTTAAACCCTCGTTTCAAACCGAACCGACGAACCTCGTCATATAACTCAAAATATCAACTACGACCAGACAAATCCCACCAACATATCACTGATCTCGAATAGGAATTGAAAAAACGATCTCTTAGTTCGCCCTCGACTCCAGCAACGGCTCAATCCCCATTAATGATCCAGATCGCTAGATCTCGATGTCGGAAGATTTGTCTGAGCATCAGCTTTTAACGCGAACATTGGAACACGGTGGAATCTCAGCAAGAATGCAAGAAGAATAGTCCATCGTCTTTCGAGACGAACCATCGGGTTTTTTACCCACCCTCGGTCCGTGTCATGAAACTCCCATTAGTCTCAGGCGCATCAATCCTGGAGGGATCGATTCACCGTCCTCATAGGAAATCTCGGATAACGCGGCAACATTTAACATTCGTGAGACGATCAGGCGTTTCTCAACGGTTCGTTTCTTGTTTGGTCACGAGCAGAGAGGGGGTGAGTAATGCGAGCTAACATGTAATATGAATTTCAAATCAGAGGCGTCCCGTTTGCTAAAATCGCTCATATTGCCCTATACGTTTCAGGCTACAACCTCTCAATTCGAATTTGATACCTCGAACTTTGCCCGTGGGCAAAATTTACATACCGAGTGCCTGCCGAGTTTTCAACGGACCAGGAATTCGTGTCCGATTCCAGGAATCCTGCAAGCCTAGGACACGTTGCGCCTAGAAGAGCACAGACCTGCCATAAGCAAATTCCATTCCCGAATCTGCGAGAGGTTTCCAAGTTGCCTCCGATTATGGCGTTTAGTCTCACTCTTTAACGTCTTCGGGATTACGTTCTATTCGTATACTACAATAACACTCCGCTGTAAGGTTTCGCTATTGTATCGTTCTCTTCTCTGAAAAACTCTCAAGAGGCTCTAAAAAGGCACGGTTCCCAAACAGCTCTGTTCCACAAAGCCTCGCTTTCCTCTTTTCTCTTGCATCATACGTCTTCCAGTAAATCAAAATCCGTTTCTGAGAACCTTGATCCTCTTACCACTAAGACACTTACGATTTGCAGCTCCACGAAGGCAGCAGGTATAGTGTCACCGATGTAAATGTGGGGTATAAATTGGTATATAACTGGAAACGAAAATTTTCGAAGAAAATTATTTTCGTCCTTGTGTTTAGACATTATTCCAATTCTCTCTTCCCATCTAACACGAGCTTAATCGCCTAGATCCCACTGGCACGTCTGCCAAACATCGAGTAAGATCAACTAAGGTTCACGATGAACTCGACCCTAGTAGCAGAGTATTTGGCGTGTATATTTATCATGCTGTATCTTCCTATTACTTCGCTTTAACCATTAACTCACCACCATAAATCTAAGACCTAGGTCTCTGGCCGCCTGGATGCCTCCTTATCTTGCAAAGAGTTGTATATGTATATAATAGACAAAGAGACCATCAGTTACATATATGCTCAGACATATGTACTTGCAGATCACACGAATGGTTGCATGAGAGGAAGATGTTTAACAGCGTTGGAAATTAGATCAACGTTTCCGTGTTAGATACGCTGCTGGAAATAATTAGCAGATCGCTCCTAACTCGAGCCACTTCATTTCCTTGGCAGGGCGTCTGATGCTCCAGAGGAATCAACCGACTGCACAGCGTAGCGGATGCTCTTCTTCTTTCGACTAACGCTCGTTTAGCGCGGTTTACGGGAACTGGCATTCAGGTTTCCATGTTGTTATGTAAATGTGAATGTAAAAGGAGCGTAGAATTACGGCGTTTTTGTCGTTTGACACTCGCTGGTGCATTCGATGATTCAATAAGCGGAATAAACGTAAATTCCTATTCAAGTGGAACTCGGTTATTTTCAATTGTTGCTTGTAACGAATTTTGTAATGCCGATATGGCTGGCTTTTGCAAAAATAATTTGATCATTTGGAGCGGTTGACGTTTTTAAATTGATATTCAAGTCCTCAATAATGGTACATAGAGACCATTTTGTACTTTTTCTTTCTGAATTTTAGTTATTTGCTTTATTTATTCCATAAAGAATAATATATTCGTCACAATTATATTAATCCTCAGATCCAGGATTAAAATAAAAATCTACAATTAATAATACCTTTTTCCGCCACAAGTAAAAAAATTTGTTTGGGAAGTGTCAAGACAAAGATTTAGTGATACCGAGGATATACATAATTGCATTATCATACTAAAATAATATGGTAGGCAAAGTTGTAAGAACCAAGAGCATGTTTAGTCAAACACTAAACTGCATAGGAGGAAAGTAACGTAAATAAATGTAATTTAAATTTGTAGATAGAAAACAATACTCAAATTTAATTACAGGTAGATTTAAAAATAGTTAAACCGGTAAAAGTTCAATGTAAATTTTTAAAATGTATGATTTGCACATCATCATTCTGAACAAATATTCGCAACCTCGCTTTCTTCTTTTTCTAATAAATTCCATCAACCACAGCCACGATTTCATCTTTTGACTTCGTCAAATCTCTCACCGCAATTAACACGTCGCAATGGATGAATAATTCATCTATCTTTAAATCACTTCACAAATTTAATTTTCCTCCATTTTCTTTAACGATAACGCATAGCAAATGTTCCTTTCCTCCAGTCAATACTATCTTCAAAATGTCACGGCACGTCGATTTCCCTCGTTGACGATCCATAAACGCTTGCACTGACCTCCAAGCAGTTAACGCCGCCAGCGCCACCGGCCGAACACTGAAACTGAAGACAGGCGAAGTGAGCGACGCGCCGGCGGAGTGGGGATGGCGTCACGCGTGTATTCCCACTTGGTTTCCTATCTCGGTGTAATCCGCGAACCTCGTTTCTCCGCCTTCTCGACGAAATTTACTCCGACGAGGCGGAGTTCAAAGAAATCCAACCGAGGGAAACGAGAACTGATTGTCGTTTAACAACGATCCGTAGGCATAACCTGTTGAGTCGACGGCGCTTCATTGGTACAAGCATCGACGAGATGGCGAAGCGGTGTCCCTGTAGAAGATGGCAACCCTTAGCCTTCGTTCCCTAGACTGCTTTTTCGTTTCCACTCCGAGTGCAAGTGGCTCGACCGCGCGTTGTTTAATCGAACGGA
This sequence comes from Eufriesea mexicana, assembly GCF_001483705.2. NCBI lineage: Eukaryota > Metazoa > Arthropoda > Insecta > Hymenoptera > Apidae > Eufriesea > Eufriesea mexicana. The sequence continues at coordinate 249,285 of NW_016908289.1, read as the reverse complement.
CAATACAGCCTCGGGCAGTGGTATGTGGTTGCGGCTGTTCTCACTATCAGTGGAAGCGACCGCAGCCTCAAGTAACCACGACACAATTGTGATTCTGCCTCATAATTGCATAGTGATCTCGTGGATAGGTGGTCATTAGTCGATTGGCTCGTTCGCGTTTCTAATGATTAGACTCTCGTGTCTTGTGATTCTACGCGTGTACGCATTTAAGGTCACATGCATCTATTAAGTTGTTAGTGGCTATACTTGTTCATGCTCGGGTATCCAATATGAATTATTCTACATTTAACTTTTAAGGTGATATAGAGGCTTATCTTAATTATTTTACTTTCCTTCACAGAAAAATGAAACAAAATGAAGTAACTTGATGGTTTTGTGAATACATTATAAGTGATTCAAAAGATGCGAGCATAATTTGTATCATTTCTCAATGTTCTTACTTTCTTTTCCTTACTGTTACTTCACAATGCTTATTCCTTTATATGCAATAGTCGTACGTCCATTCAAGCATGTTAAGCACGGAATGAAAGCAAAGATACTGTCCAGTCGTATATTGCATTTCAATACGAAATCCTCTTTTTACGTAAACGCACCACGACGTTCAAACCAATGGACCTGAATTCCAAGGATCGATGCAATCTGTTCGTCAGTTGATTTCAGATTTTCTCTGTCGAAACTTGTTACTTAATCATTGTCAATCTTCGTTAAAAGCCTCCTTGAATATCATTTCGAACACCTCAATATAGAACTCTAGATTATCAATAGACGCCAACGTCCAGGGTGCATTCATCAAGTGCATTTTGTTGAATCTGTTACACCATATTCAAATCAAATCTCGAAGCATACCAGGTCTCACCTTGGTTGCATCATTGACCTAATACACATCACTCGAGTGACAGGTACTTCATTTCTCAGCAAACATACTTTTCCTAGACATCCATCACATACTGTACACAGTATCGAGCAAATGATTTTATAGCGATAGCAGTGAGTAGGAAATCATCATCCACATCTTCCAACGTTCGTTACATTAATTCATTGATACAAGAATGTTATATTTTCATTGCAAGAGAAATATAATTTATTACAATTTTTTATTTTAATTGGATATCTGAGGTCTAGTAATTCTTACAGAGAAATAAGTTGGTTCGATAGAATGCTATGCTAATATAATAAATCAACACAATATTAATGAAAAGTTCAGAAAACATGGATATAGGTATCTAGCTCTCAAGTCAGATGACGTGATAGAGATGCAACGCACTGCACCAGCAATTTTTAACCAATGTCGCAACATACTGGCACGCAACAAGAATTTTCAGGTGTGCCATGAGAATTTTTAAACCTGACTGTTCAGTCAGGATACAAATTACTTTTCCATAGATTATGAAATAAAATAATGACAGAGATGTAGACTCACAATAAAATATACTTCTTAGATGACTTCAAGAATATTTCTGCTTTCCGTGAGAATTTTCAAAATCAGGGGTGCACCACCTGATTATTTACTTCTTGATACGGATCTCTTTCTTCTTAGATCATTCAAACAAAGAAATCTCGGAGATATTGAGTAACAACTCAACTTGATATCGTTTTGGCGTGTCAAAGGACTATAGCAATTATAAATGTAATGTATGGGAATCAATGTTACCTATGTACTTTGCTATTCTATTTCAAATTCAAACATAGCCAACCCATCTCTTGCATCTCAAAAATTTTCACAATGGCTTCTATCCTCTTACCCTCCCGCTCTTTTCCTTCACCGACTTTATGAAAACGCAATACCATGCCATTTCTACCAATAGCTGCTATCACAATGCACACCAATAACTCCATTCACATTTGTTAACAATCGGTAAACAGAGTCTCCTTATCGCGCAATCCATCCGCGCGAGCTCCTCGTCCCTTATCGATGAAGCCGAGACAAATGGTTGTATTTTATTAGCTGTTAATTTAGCAGCAGGTTACGGACTTTACGCTGGAAAATTGGAATCGATAACGGCCATAATGTCCGACCGTTATCAGATGGTCGGTTCGTAAACTTTAAATTTTCCGGAAACGAAATTCTACCCGTTGTACTTTCATTAACGCCACTTTCCGTGGCTGCTTTATTAACTTTCCCAGTTCCGTCCGAGTAGTTCGGTGTTCAACCTCGGAGTACCTGATGGAGTAACCACCGTCCGGCAGTGTTTGAGAGCAAACTAGCTTGGATTGCTCGCGCGAGCGGGAAAGATCGTGATGCACTTTAATTCACGGTAGGTTAAATAGCGTAGTTTTTAATCACGCGAAGTAAACATCTCGCAGCAACAGAGATCTGCCCTGTTGCTCGCTAATTCGTCGAGATGGATCAGATCAGCTGCTCGTTGGGAAAGTCCTATTAATTTCATTTTTGGAATTAGGTGCAGGATTTTCTCTTGCACGAGATGCAGAAACGAATTGAAGATGAATCCTCGCATGAAAATGACACAAAGGTAGCAAATAGAATATCATATCTTCGTTCCAAATTTATTTCCTAATTCTTGAACTGGCAAACTGTTGACCTAAATGTGGTATACATATAAATAATATCGATTAAAGATGTGTGAGGAAAGCAGACGTATATATGTACAATTCTGTTGTTATTTTAATAAAAATTAATATTAATCTTCGGTAAGGACTTTTAAACGGACGAGAGGTGATTCTTTATGCAAAAATAGATCGAAAAGGAAGAATACAATTTTTTCATTCGATGCTTAGTTCTTGAGAAAATCGATTTTGGAGATTCGATGGATGGACGTGCATTTGTGAAACTCGATTATGATTCGATAAGTGATATTATAGTGATTGCTATCTTTGCGTATATCTACGCGGTTCTTATCAGTTTTCGGACTAAAAAAATACAATAATATTTTAATATCAATTTTTCAATATCAACTAACTCAGACTTGATAGTAAGTAACGACATACCCAACGAATTTTCTGAGTCAATTTTCTCGAAAACGAAGCCTCAAATAAGAAAACTTTATTCTGCACTTTTGACCTATTTTTTCATAAGTAATGACCTCCTATAATCTTCTACAATATTTTCAATCACACTCTGTGTAATAATGTAAGACATAATAATATAAATTTTTATATTAATTTTGTATAGAATTTTTTTCGAGTTGGAAAGAATATTCTTATTATTACTATTCTATAATTTACTGTCTTGCACAATAATGGGAAATTAAGGAAAGATACATAAGAGAAATAGCAAATAAAACGTTCATCGAAGTTGATATCTCAATGTTCGAATGTATTAAACTTTGCAAGTTGTAAGTGACAGTTCGAAAGTTGTTTGAATGTTAAATCGTTTAAACTTACATGGTAGAAACTGAAGCGAAACCAGTTCAACTGTGTTACACTTGTGATTTCTCCCAAGACGTGAGACTATCATAAGGAATTACTTCAAACATAAATTCTAACATTTCTCCAGTTTGTTAGAAGTTATAAGTCTATAAGCAATTTACTTTTTGTTGCTGATGTAGTATTCAAGTTTAAAAAACTTTGAAAGAATTTTGTTATTCTATCCGATAAGAATTGCTCAGAAGTTACACATGACTTGATATGCTTGAACTTATTTCCGTACCAGGAATATTCTACATATAACAGTAAAAGGAATATCCTGTGGAAAGTAGACTATAAAAGAAGTATATAAAATATATATATGACATTTAAAAAATATACCTAAGTGCAGTTAAAATAATCCTGCTACTTGCTTCTAAAGAAATTTTTATTTGCAATACGTTTTCAAATTTATTTCAAAAACTTCTACAAGACGCTGTATTTAGCAATTTAATAACATTTTATATAATTATAAATTTCATGTTTTCGAATTTCAATTTTTGTTTTATCTAATCATTGCTTCTAATTGATTTAGTTAAATTAATATGCATAATTTACTGTAACAGTATCTCCAATTCACAGTAATTCACATCAAAGCCATGGTATATTCTATTCTACGAAATCAGTAATCAAATCTAACGACCGTTCGAACTTCAATTAATTAATTAATCAAAGTGGGAAACGGATACTGAAGGGTTAAAGTAATACGAGAGCCAGACGTAAAATTAAACGAAATTTTATTTCCGAAAATTACCGAAAGAGAAGACTCGTCTTCTCAGATTACAGGGCAGAAATCTGAATCTGACTATCTTGTTTAACAAATGATGGGTTTAAATGTTTCACAATTAAGGTAATTGTTAGATTTCAGGATCAGAAAATTTAAATTACAGTAGAACACAATTTTGACATAGATTTAACAAGTATGAATAACAAATTTTCTACCCTATCTCATATTTAAATCAATCAAAAATTTGTATTATTTATTATCATTGTAAGAAATGTATTATTTTACGTATGTTCACTAAATATTTAACGACCTCAGTTATAAATATATATTTCTACATAAATGAATATACAAATAATTTCAAACAGAGTGATTATGCATTTCAGATTTACACTGCCTGCAACACTCGATTTCACCATGAACCATAAACACTTGCTGGAAAAACTCGATGTGCCCACTGAACGCTGTTGTCGCTACACACACACACGCTGACCCCTCTTGAAATACTCTCACTTTTTTCTATAGATATACGTATTTAACTCTAATCACTGTTCAGTCGATCTGAAGCACATCACTGGAATCTTCATTTTCCGAACATTCCAAACATTCTGGAATGGAAAATCATTCGACGATTGGAGATCGATAGCAAATTTTCGACAAGCTGACTCATGGCATAATCTTCCGCCTTAGTCATAGTTTCCGACACGTAGTTACAGTTTACTTACCGTGGATAAATGTAACACAAACGGAACATTATATGAAATTTATGGATCATGAACAGGTTAAGTACACACAAGCTATTTTATCATTTTCCTACCAACCATATAATAAAGAAAAATAAAAAAGAAATAATCAGAATTATTTCCCATTAATTGAGAAGAAACGTAGGCTATACCATTCGCTAAAAAAATAAAAAAATAAAAAATATTGGTGAGGTATAAGTAGTAATGAAAAATAAAATGAGTGTGACACGTGTTGGTACTCGACGTGTCAACTCGCTTAACGGAATTGTACTCTTTCTAAATAACAATTAAAATAAAATTGGTTATGCGAAATTTCTAAACGTGGCTCACGTACAATTTAGCTTTGGAAATGTGGAAAATGTTCCGAAATAATATCAATTAAGCTTAAAGTGGTAGAACGTAGGAAAAGGAATATTTTTCATCCAATAAGAATGTGCTTAATCTCCCCTCGCTTTTCAGTAACAAAGCATTGAAGATGTAGGTTCCAGACGCCTACCGACAAGCATTTAGCTTCCGCAAGGTTTCAGCGCGATTGGTGTCCGACGAATTGCTCGTCGATAGGCGTCTGAAAGTTATGTACATCTTAAAAGCTGCGTTATTGAAAATATTGAGTTGTTCAGTAGATCGTGTCAATTTTCAGGTAAATAAAGAAGCCTTATATTCTAACGTACTCGTTTCATTTCGACAACACATGGCACTATTTTCTTCCAGCTTCGGTTTTTCGCCACCTCAGGTGCAACTTAAAAATTACATTTTCTCAATTTTTCTTTGTCGTCCCAACTTATTAATACATACTGGTTCAAGTTCTTTCCC